>NW_014577126.1:288779-310150 GCF_000485595.1 Priapulus caudatus | reverse complement strand
CCCAATTTGTCATTTTTGTGAGACCAACGATTAGACACGGATAAAGTTTAATGATTAAGGCAAGACTTGAGCTCAAGTTTATCGAGGTAAACACAATAAATCATAGGTAGACTAAGGCTACTAAATGTTGAATTTTGCCGGTTTTAATCTGTCTCACTCCTATTGATACACTCCTGATAATAGGTGAAAGAAAGTAGAGAAACATTAAGACTTTAGTAGTAAATACATTTCGAGTTTATTTAGCATAAATTTATTATTGAAACGTTCCAAGTGCCTGTGATAATACACACAGGCCTACTAATATACCATACTCGCTTTAATTCAGCAGTTGCATAGCAACATTATCTCTGTTGATGCGTGACAGTGACCGTGTAGCTTTAACACAGGTGTGCTGCTTGTGTCTGCCATTGCCGGCTGACGTCACAACGACATCCAGAACGAGGTTGCTGAATGCCTGTGTGATTATTTACCTGTGGGTGCTTGGCATGTAACTACCTAACACCAGTAACATTGCCATTTGCAACACAAGCTCCCTGATATTGGCATTATTGTGCATAAACCCAGCAGAACAGGATCACAGGGGGTAGCTGTTGTGTACTCTAGCATATACTATCAACGGAAGAGCTCGATTTCAGAGGTGAGTTGCTTGGAAAATTCAGTTGACCCTTCCTGTATGTCGTTCCAGGCTATTGCAGGTGTAATTCGCAGGGGCAAGATTTCAGTTCAAATATGTCTGCATTGGTGTAAGCTGGTGTGAACATGTACAGTACAGTTTCTAACTAGTCAGCTCTAATCTGGAGAACTGTAGACAGGTGGTAGAATTCTCAGTAACATTTTGTACCTAGTCATCATTCATACAAGACTGGGGAGATACCATTATAGGCATAGAGCTCAAATAGTAGGATTCTGCAGGTGATAATCAATCAGCAGTAGTGATCCATTGTAATCATGACTATAGTGCACTCAACTCTATTTCACTACTGCCTCAACAACTGAAGGAAACCAGGCATTGGTCTTCCTATTAGTATTATCTCCTGGTATTATTTATCTAGGTTATTGCCCTCATAGACTCGTCATCCCATCCAGCACACTGCTGGAATTAATGATATCACATTACAATTTTGCTCACACCTCAAGCACTACCTGTTAAACTAGAACATAGACAGGTTATTGCTAAGATTGCTGACTATGTCACGTTTTAATGCATCATCCTTTTTCACTGGAGCCTTTATATTTATATACTGCATTGGGTTACTCTACTGTGATGTTATCCTTTGTACTAACACTCTGTATAGTAGCACAGGTCTGATACCTGTATGTGAATTATGTTTACCTTTAGTGATTTCACATATATATGTGTACAATTTCTGTGTGTACAGTCAGACCACACAGATGTTGCTACCTGAGTGAGAGATGCAGTTCGATACACTTATCTTTAGATATATAGCAAACTGATTGGCAGTGTATAATCCACCTGTACTGTAGACGGCTGCCATTTTGTCTGTGACAAGTAGGTTATATATATATATATGTATTTGGATATATGTGATAGCAGTATTGATATGGAATATTAGTAGCAAGGTGGTGCCCGTGCACACGTCTAATGGTCATATAATTATGCTACATGCAAGCACATACTGTTTGCAGATATACTTAATTGTGTTTGCACTAACGAGGCAGGTTCCAGCTTTCCTTCTCCAAAATGTCCAGGGATTGAGGACCTAATTCTTAAGCAAACAGCAATCTATATGTGTGTCCCCTACTGGGCAGGTACTAGTAGACATTTAGGTGCAGAAGGTAGAGGTTCTCGCACAGTGCAGCAATCTGTAGCATCATCATATATAGGACCATCGCTGAGTGGGGATTGCCGATTGATACAGTGGAAGAATATGGTACGTTTATGTATTAATATAGATCGCTATTATTACTACCACCTGGAGTAAATATAGTTTGTCTCTAGTATTTATGTAGAGTTGCATACGTGCCAATATGTTGCCCGTATCTGTGCTCGTAGAATTAAAAAGGCTATATGTACGTTCCAAGTGTGCATGCAGTTCTACTGATTTGCTAGTCGTTTACACCCCAAGTTGTACCTTCATTAGCGTACATACTGCACCTGCAAATCAGGTATATCCAACATATATATAGGTTCACACGTACACTCAGTAGAATACAAATGATAGTCGTTTAGTGTTGATGTGGTGTTGGTTTGGACCACCCTCTGCTTGGAGCATGTCGCTGGCCGAATTAAGATATTTTCAGACTTCAGATATTTTCAGACATATTTTTTGACAATTATTAACAAAAATTTATTTGTCATTATTAACCCCTGATATTATGTATGTAGCAATCGTTCTAATATATTGTGTAACTATATCTAGCATTAGCTGACAAACTGCAAGAAATGATGACGTGAAGTGTTTGTTCAGATATCAACCCGTTGATATATAATCGTTATATCTTGTCGTTATGCACGTTAAAGTGATTATGGCTGTACTATTGGGTTGACTAACGTTGCATTCTGACTTATTCTGTTGCTTTGTGTAGTATGCTGGCCCAAACGGTCCTCGTGGGCCATCACAGTAGTCTGACGCGTCTGCGAGGCTAAACTTTTATGGATGACCGCACATGGGCATGGAAAACATTACCGTTTTTAGAGTTACGTAGCGTCTTCCAACTATTGTAACAACCTAACCATGCATGTACGCTTGAGTGCATGCGCACGCACTAGTTTCAAGGTTATTGCTCAGTATTACGCAATTTTCCGCTTTTTGGAGACATCGCCCGTCTTACTCATTTATAGGTACACCTGCCAGCGTGTGCACCGCCCAATCTTTGCCGACATGACGGAACCGTGAGTCATGGCTACGCCGCAGGGCCTGGCGTGGTGTGTGCGTGGGGGGGGGGGGTAACACAGGCACTTGGAACGCGTCAGTAATAAAATCAAGAGCTAATAATACCTAGGCAATGTATTACTACCAAAGTCACCATGTTTATGTATTCTCTATCGACTAATAATTCTGCGTAAATGCCGTTCAATTGATCTTTTGCAACATACAATCTCACCGCTTCTCTATATTAAACTCTCTAGTAAACTATATGTCTGTTTATTGTGGTACACAGTGGCATATGTGCGGTAAAATTGTGTGTTGCAGAGGCGTATTTGAACGGCATGTACAGAAAATTATTACTAATAGTAGGCGAAAGATAATAGGTTCAGACTCGGGGTAGTAAATACATTTCGCGTTTATTTACCATCATTTTAATATTGAAACGTGCCAAGTGCCTGTGGGGCCTGTCCACAACTCCTAACAACTTCACAGTTGCCATACGGCCGCGTAGCACCTGTGCTCGACACGTACAACAGGTTGTTAGTACACGCTAACTCTCGTCAGTCTAACATCGTAACGCCTGTCCGCCCGATCGATGCACGCTTAGCGGGTCTGTGCCACGTCGAAGAGGCGCGGGAGATGTATATACACAAGAGCGTACGACGGTGAAATTCTGAAACCATGTATTAGTATTAGTCGAATTAAGAAACTTTGCCCGTTTTATTTTGACGATTCATTGCAGTATTATTGATCAGCTGTCCTGCCTTGTTAATATAAAACAAACCGCATGTCCCTACGATGCCCCTACGCTGAGATAATGAGCGGTGAAAATCTGGTATTTTTGCCGAAAACCGACTCGAGATCCCGGTTTGGCTGCGAGACTGCGACCCTCTCTCGCTTTGAGATAGCTTCGGGAAACCTCGCGTGTTTGCGTCAATGAATGACGTCTGTTATTGATTGCCATAGTGATGACCCCCACCTGTGCCCACCTCACGCTGGATGTAGTAAACTTTGTAGTACTGACGTAATGAGTCAGCGCTACCATGGTGCTACACCGCGGCGACCGGAAACAACATACTGGCCACAGAACGAGAGAGGGTGCAGCCAACCGGGATCTCGAGTCGGTTTTCGGCAAAAATACCAGATTTTCACCGCTCACCTTCTTAATACGCTCTTGATATACAGTATGGCTCAAGGGGTCGTTGTCGTATCATGTACTACAGATATGTACCCGGGGTACATATGTATACACAAAGTGTACCAGACTTGTACTACAGAAGTGTACCCTAACCCTAACACTAACCCTAACCTTAAACATACCTCATATAAAAATATAAACATAATACCAAGAGTGGATAAAAGATCTCTTTTATATCCACTCTTGATAATACTAAACAACCTAAAACTACCTCGGGTACATATCTGTAGTACCTGATACGACAACGACCCCATCTGCTACACTACAGTATGTGTGTGTGCGCGTGCGTGCGTACGTGCATGCACGTGTTCGTTCGCAACGGTAGCGGCTGCGTGTATGGCAATGTGGGCGATATAGTGAATAGTTTCTGACAGGATATATTATATTATATATACCATCACTTACGGTTGCAGATACACGTAGTTTTAACGAGCGATTACGCGTAGGACACAAAGGTTATTTCCGTTTCCGTTGGTTTAGGCGTTGTCGCCACGCTTTGTCGTTGCGCTGCCGCTATTGTTGCGCCTGGGATTGCCAGCCGCTCCGCGCGAACGCCGCCCGAGTATTACCACTATCACACTTACCGCCTGATAGCCGTCATTGTTTATTAAGCGGTCCCTGCTTCCTGCTCATAGTGTGGTTGGTGGGTGGGTGTGGGAGGTGGTCGGACGCCTTGCAACGTACGATGATATATTTATATATGCTCCACGTGACACTCACAGTGCGTTCAGTTCGCTTTAGTCATATCAAATCCGACTAGTTCGGTGGATAACTTTGTATCACTGCGGATCCCGTTCGTATATACGTTAATAAAAAATAGGTCGTGGCTACGCGTCCGGTCATATTTTTGTGAAACCAACATTTTTCAGTAAAAAAACAATAATAAACACTAAAAAAGTTTTTACAATAATATTACTTACCTTTAGGTATTTTATATAAAAAAATGTGTTTTTGTAACTTTTAGGGATAAGAATTGTCCGCCGATCGGCGGAATTCCGCCGATTTGACAGCCGCGTGAATCGTGCAAATCCGGTGGAAAAAAAGGGGAAAAAATTCCATCCTGGGGTGATGACTATTTCTGTTTCAAATGGCTATTCCAATCAATCTAATATAATATAATTAATATTTGTTTTGACTTCAGCACCAACCAATTCTGCCCGTTGTATGTTTAATTTGTTAAACTGCTAGACAGGTAAACATTGTACTGCCTGTGAACTTTTAACATGGTTTGAGTAAATTTTTATATCACATGACAATTTTATATTGGAGGCACCCCTCCCGCACCCTCCCCACTTGGCGGCGTAGCCGCCTCGTACTTGTCCTTCGTTTTTTTCCCGTTTTTTTCCTTCTTGCTGTTCTCATCCCTGAACTTTTGAAGCAATAGTAAATCCAGTAAAATCGACGATTTGAAAGAGGGCGTGGCGTATTGGAAATCTGTGCCGAGCTTTGTAATGGATGACCGGGCGCGTAGCCACTGCGTTAAAAATAAGGGGGTGTTGCTATCCCTCGGGCGTGGAGGGAGGGTCACGTGATACAGTTGACGTATACTTCAAAATCATTAATCATCCGGTAACGCTAACTGCAACATCTCTAACGGTAACCATAACACTAAATACATATATCTCGGAGCGCTATATATAGGTATTGTGATCCACAAAAATTAATCTATGGTGTGGGGACAGATATCATGATGCAAAACCTCTAACCCTAACCCTAACCCTAACCCTAACCCTAACCCTAACCCTAACCCTATCCCTAACCCTAACCCTAACCCTATCCCTAACCCTATCCCTAACCCTATCCCTATCCCTAACCCTATCCCTAACCCTAACCCTGACCTTAACCCTAATCCTAACACTAATGCTGCCACGTTGCGGTCACCTCCCTCCACGCCCGGGGGAATAAAAAAAATAGCATTACCCAAAATAGGAGTGTGTAGCGGAACTTCGGTATTCCAAACATGGGTGTGTGGTGAGAGTGCTCTCTATGTGTATGGAATGACATATGTGGCACTGCGTACATATAAAACATAGATCGTAACTTGTTTGAGAACAGCAGCACAGTTAGTGGTACTGATGCATCTATTATAGTGACCTAGTCCGTGTAGTGACCGGCCTCTTTGTCAGCATTTGACCACTGGATTGCAGTGATTGTATTTTGCTAGCTCCGTGGAAGTACTGGTTATTTAGGCTCCCTACATGATGTTTGAATGGTGATCACGCGGCAATCGCAATACTATTAGCAGCTGCCCCTGGCGTTTGTGTGCCAAAAGACGTGGGTGGAATGCCATCAGGAACTTGTGTCCCGTGGTATATCGTGCGTACATTATCATACATTGCATCAGGAGTTAATATATGACTAATTTGTCATTATTAACTCCTGATTGCATCATTACGCGCCAGCCAGTACGGGTAATTTTGGGTAATCTTAAACTCGTTTTCTGAACCATGCGGGTTAATAGAGGGCCTGACCAAGTAAATGCATCTATACATACAAATAGCAGTACAATGCTTCTAGATATATATACATATATGTGCGTGTGTGTGTGCGTGCGTGAATATATATGTATATCAAGAGCTAATAATACCTCTTATTATTAGCTCTTGATGTATATACAGTGCTCGAAATAAGAAAAAAAATGTGGTTGCCCTGCGGACAACCCCGGCATCAAATTGGGTTGTCCGCAACAATTTCTGGTTGTCCCAAAAAAAATCCCAAAATCTCCTATTTTCAATCACATAATAATATAATCAGAAAACACCCAAAAACAGTGGCGTAGCCAGGATTTTTTAACAAGGGGGGCCAAAAACAGCGAACTGCGCAAAATAGTGGATGACTTAATATTTCACTGGCTCCTCCGCCGCCCTCTCCACACCCTACGGCTCCCCTACCTCTCAGCTCTGCAATCTTTGTTTTGGGCGCCATGCGAAAAGGCGACATTTTTGTTCATTGTTCTCTGCTCCCAAAATATGTAATTGTTCAGTGGCGGGTCTAGGATTCCAAGGAAGGGGGGGGTGAAAAACAGGCGGGAGGGTATGGGGGTCCTCCCCCAGAAAATTTTGGAAACTTGCTGGTTTGCTGGTTCCAAATCGAGTTCACCTCTCATAAATCAGAAAACCTGACATATGATATTATACCAGTGTTGGAAATAGCAGCTGGTCCCATATTTTTATATTATTCACGATTTAATTCACGATTAAGATTTCTTGATGAGCTAGAAAACACTCGGATTTGAAGTATGAAACTGAACATTATTGTGCCAGCTAGCCTGTACCAGTTGGTTGATGGGATTGATTCAGTTCAGATGCAAAATATTGAAAGCAAAAGGTTATACACCATATTAATTGGGTACCACGCGTATATAAGATAGCCGAGTCGGTTTAGAGTTAGTGTAAGGGTTAGAGATAGAGTTTCTTGGTTGTCCACCGGACAATGTCTCAGACTGGTTAGGTTGTCCGGCGCAAATTCTGGTTGTCTCGGACAACCGGACAACGCTTATTTCGAGCACTGATATATATAGCACAACCTGACATTTACTTTTACTCCATAGTCCATAGAATAACTGCGTATCTTATATTATTACCTCCGCCCAACGGAGTTGGAGGAGTTTATGTTTTCGCTCTCGTGTGTTCGTCTATTCGCGCGATCGATATTAGCGCGCCGAGTCGTATGGCGTATGTCGTTGGCGGTTGATCGATATCACCCAGCGAGCCAGCGAGTCAGCAAGCCAGCGAGCCCAGCGAGCCAGCGAGCCCAGCGAGCCAGCTCGTAACACATGTATACATGTTACATGGGAGCGTGTACATGTCAGTACGCTGGCGTATATCGTGGGTTATTCGTGTGTTCGTGAGTCGTATGGCGTATGTCGCTGGCAGAGGTATTCACTCCGTGAGTGCACTCTGTCTAGTTGTGTTTGTGCGTGGGTGCGTGCGCGTGTGTGTATTATGAATTGCGCAGTAACTATAAGGTTTAGTGAGTAAATTCAGGAATAAGAATCTTCAACAGATCCGTTGATCTGGGAAATTATTGTTTTTTAAAGTCATGTGTCTAGAGCTGGAAATTGTATAGTAGTAAAGTGTGATTGTAAAAACACTGAAACATAAATCTCTGCGCAGAAACTAGCAGAAGTTGTCGATGAAAAAATTGCATAAACTCAAAATTCATTGTCAAAATTCTGTGTAATCAGTTAAATTACATTTGCTTGCTGTTTTAGCTAAACCTTTTGAGGTTTTAATGAATGAATTCATCATTCACAAGTCTCCAAAATCATCTGTTTATTGTCTGCGTATAAAATTCAACCTTGACAAATAAAAAACAAAACAAATATCCTATACAACTAGAACATGTATGACTCTACTAATCACTATGTATTAAAACTGGAGCGCTCAGGAAATACATTCAGTCACGCGGGGGGGGGGAATCGTCCGATCGTTATATATGAGAATTTTATATAGAGCTGTGGCTTAGGTTGTTGGTTGGTAAGTTATATATATGTAGCAGTTTACAGCTCTGCATTAAACCATTTCAAGATTGTGCAAACATGGTGAACAATCGAAGCCAAGGCGTCTAGCACTAGCAGTAAGTAAACGAAATCACGCTACAAGCGGTAGAGAGTGAATGGGGTGAAAGGGCGGCAGGGAGGGAAGTGGTAGAGCCAATTGAGTTCATTTGGTAGTTACCATGAGGCATGTTAAAACCCCATTACAGTGTTAATTGGCATGGTTCTAAGCAAAGTTCTACTAATTAAGATTATTTATAGGCATTTCCGCGTTACAGGTAAATCTAGAGAACGGTTTGCATGTCAGTGCGTCCGCAAGATTAGTTTCACGAGTTATTTTCCGGGTGTGAGATATCGTCACAGTCGTGTGCTGCTATGATGACTATAGCTGCTCTTCTGGCTGACGCTGGAAAATGGAAGTGAATGCTAGGTTCAGGTGGATTTCACAGCTATTTGTGTGAAGATTCACACTGAGACACAAAAGATTCACACGCACTGACGAGATCTCACTGGGAATGTTGAACTGTGTATATCCGATTAAAATAGTGTCTATTTTAAGATATTTATAAATATCTTTGGAGCCACTGTTGTGAAAAAGGGGTTTACAGTGTGACTTAGCCCTATCGATTGTACTCAGTATTCTTTCTCTATATTAAGCAATATATTAATACACAAAATGCAAGCAATTCGGCCACGTTGTATGCCTAGGTAGTTGTCCATTACTGTGTCTGTGTGTCTAAGCAGTTAACGCTCACCCAGCGGGTAATTCTTGTTGCCGGGCAAAAGCTTCAATATAGTAGTTATAAATGAGCATCTTGTAATGACAATAAAACATGATGACATCATACACATGCAAGCAGCCCATACAGCGTTAGCATATCTTTGAACCAATGGTATCATATGTCTCCATGTATTGTTTGTTACCGCAGTTGCTGCATTTTGTCTCATAAACGAGTAGATAACGCATTAGAAAGTGGTTTTACAAGGCCACGGCATGTGAAAAGTATTTTTTATATCTCTCCCTCCGTCCATTGCCTCATCACTACTCATTCTCTCTCTCCCCCTCTCTTTCTCTCTCTCTCTCCCTCACTACATCGATACTACACTGTAGTTCTTGCAGTAGAGTTTATTATTAGCAGCCGCAAGGTGATGTACACAGTAAGTTGGTTTCACTGCTTAGTGCTGCCCATTAGCAGCAGCAGCAGCTGGGGGAGGAGGAGCGATGGTGGTTATAGTAACGGTGATGTATTTTTTCAGGTACGTACTATCGTGTGCGATCATGCCGTATCAATTTCTGGAACTCTCATGCTGCTTTCATACTGCGAACGACTTTAGCCCGCTTCTGAAGCGGGATAACTTTAGTTCGGGATAAGTCGCTTCATACTGCGCACGACTTTAGCCCGCTTCTGAAGCGGGATAACTTTAGCTCGGGATAAGTCGTTTCATACTGCGCACGACTTTAGCCCGCTTCTGAAGCGGGATAACTTTAGCTCGGGATAAGTCGTTTCATACTGACGTTAGCTCGGGTCTGAAGCGAACCTGAACCACCTCCTGAGGTGGAATAACTTTAGCTCGGGCTAAGTGTTTTTCGACCTTTCATACTGGTGTTTATCCCGCTTCAGGTCCGGACCTGAAGCGGGATAACCCCCAGTATGAATGGGGTAAGGGGGGGGGGGAATTTAGAGCGAGCTAAAGTCGAGATACCTTTTCATACTGACGTTAGCTCGGGTCTGAAGCGGTCCTAGAGCGGGATAACTTTAGCTCGGGCTAAGGGTGTTTCGACCTTTCATACTGGGTTTTATTCTGCTTCAGGTCCGGACCTGAAGCTTGATAAACCCCAGTGTGAAAGCGGCATCAGTGTAGCGCGTATCATCGTCTGACCTCACACGTATGTTCTGACTAAGGTGATATGTAATATTTGTTCTGTGCAACCCAGCCTTTCAGTGAAGGGCTGCATGGTAGGTAGAAATAAATGTGACACGCAGGTACGCGTACTACTACTAACAGTTGTCTGTCAGTATGTGATGCTGTGCCGATAAGTGCACATAGGCATAAGTGAAAGTTGAATTCAACGTACAGCAATGAATAGTGACTTTAACTTTCTGGCTGGACAAGGCTATTCATTATTGGTGAGGGCCCCACCAGCCCTATAAGTATAATGAACATAGAATCCATATAGGCAACAGCTGGTAACTCACTGGAGCAAATAATTGACCAGAGCATTGTCCGTAGGTAGGTCAATGGAATTAAGAACACCAAAGTTATCGGTTTGTCTTAGATGAGTGGTCGATAGGTGTAGGCTGAAGAAGTCGGTTTAGATTGGGGGGGGGGGCAGTGGCTATAAGTATAAGTAGAACAAAGGCACTTTCAGTAGCACATGTGCGTGTGACGGTGGTTATCGTATGTAGGGTGGGAATTTCTTAGTGCTGCTGTGTAGCCCAGCATCGTGGCTTTGTTGTCTCTAATAGATTTTTGGTAAGTAGTCGTTACGCAAATACGTTTCCATAAACCAATGAACACTAACGGTCTTCTCTCATTGTCGGCACAGTATAGTGAGGGAGATTTGTCTGGTCTTTGGAGAGGAGAACCATCATAAAATTAGCAATTAGTGACAGTGTGCGGGAAAGCAGTAATCAAGTGGCCATCAGTTTACGTGAGAATGCACGGAGCGAATACAGGTCTGTCGCTCCCAAGCACAGAGTGAATTATACGTAAGGGTGAAATGAGTGGCCGTGTGACCTACGCTATGTACTAATGGCAGTAAATAAACACTTAATATCTCACTACGTTTTTGTTAAACTGAACGCTCCTACTGGTATAGTCCAATACATATGCCCCGTTAATGTTCATCAACTGTTATTGTTACACGGAAATCACTGTTAATTACAGGTGCTAATATGGCCTACGCTTAATTCTTAAAGCAAGGATTTCAAACAGTTCGCCTCACCGTTCTCGTATTTATTCGTACACTACAGTACGTACTGGTATTCATTTCATAACAGCAAGTCTCTAAAGTAAGGCTAACATGTCTTAGAGCACTCATAGACCATTATTTCACAATAATATGCAGCGATTAAAATCTGTTAGTTTATATCTTGTTGACGCGGTTACTTGATGGTCACGTGTCACGATCATTGTCAATGTTCACGATCTTTCATAGCTGTTGCTTTTTCACGTTCGGTCTTGATGTTTCTTCTTGATGTTCCCTCTCGTCATTTCATCATTCCCTCTCATCATGCCGACTGGTGTTCAGCAGTCGGCAGTAGCAGGCGTTGTTATTCACAGTTTGCGTCATATTTCATCATGAACACAAATGAAAGGCTCCAGACACCTCCTACATAAGTCTGTTTTGTGAATACTTTGCAGCAACCCTCTTACAGGAGACAACCAGTGATGTAGTGAACAGACTGCCAGGCAATTGCCACATCTCAATATAATCCTTTCGTTTTTAGTTTCCATTGATTTTTTACAATCCAACAAAATGAAGTACGGCACACCATACATTGGACAAAAGTAGCTTCGCAACAAGCCTTGATTGTTTACAATTACTTTGCCTTTATTGTACATCTTTTGTGAGATGTATCAATTATTTGGAACTGAATAGTTCAGCGAGAGTCATTGATTGTATTTGCCAAGACACCTATTCAATTGGTAACGGGTTTTGGAGAAGTGACATGTGAATGTTATGAAGGTTGCATGTAGATACGGAATGCAGACTTTCTGTGGGGCAAAGCTCTTGAGAAGTTGAGCGCATTTTGATTCGGTTACAGAACCATGTAGGTGTAAAGATTTCTCTTGGATTTCTTCTGGTAGTTGTACCCTATTCTGTTAGCAGAGGCTCGCGTCCCTGCAGAGGTATTATCATACTCTGGGAAAACTATATCAAGACCTGCATCTCGTGCAGCGTATATTATTTTACCCTGGAACGAGTACTCGACTGAATGCCAAGACATGTGTCCATGCAGAGTATTGTTGTACTCTATATATATCAGGAGTAGATGTAGGGTTTATGTAGCTGCTGCACGCAGCTTTGCGTTAAGCCCTGCAGTGCATCTGCATGCATTCTGCGCACCATCCTCGCTGCAACGTTTCCATGGTTTGCCTGGCCTTATCATGGGCTGTGCATTCGCTGACAGGTGATCGTAAACTAATTGCGTGTGCTGTCTCCTCTGCTTGTAGCCCGTCGATGCGTACAGAAACGTGAGCAGGTGTGCACACCGCCACGCGATGAACGGTCATGACGACGCTGTGCAGCATGGACACGACGACAGCGCCACCTACGTAGACGACATTGAGAAGATCTTTGGACACACAGCGAGGACAGGTGACGGCAGCGGCCGTGACGAGGAGACTGACAGTGCGTTCATGTCATCATCTACGCCCGGCAATGAATCGCCCCGCGCGCGCGACCTCATGGACTTCCACGATGAGCGACTGAACAGGTACCAGCTGTGGGTGGGTTAGACTCGCGATCGATGCACATCAGCAATAAGGGGGAGGGGTGAACAAATTAAAATGATGCCTGGGGTGAAATTCTCGATGACTATTTCATATATGGGTCATGATTTGAGGGCGTAATGAACCGGTGGTATAAAGCAGCGAGTGAGTTTGGAAGATAGGTAGATGATTTCCAGAGTGAAGTTCATTTTTGATGCTTGTTTTGTAGTAGTAGTGACCGAGGGGTGGTTGGAACAAAGGAAGTGGACAAATGAAGGATTTTATAATTATAGGTTAAAAGTTATCCAACATTTTGCACCTATGGTCTCTACTTTGAAATTTGCTACTTGCACTGTTTTCTTCTTAGTTACTATTTTGGTGTAGTAGGTGGTTAGCGTGTCCATCTGCTGGCTGTTGTTTTTTGTGACGATGTCTATACGCATGTTCTCGTCAAAATAGCATATATCCTTGACTTGAAACTCTAGGTGCATTGTAGATTGCATGTGTTAGATAGATCTATGCTAAAAAATGTTCAATGCTTAAAAGCAATGAAGCTGTTGAACATAGGCATAGTCACCATGAAAACAATGATATAGTTCAAAAAGAATAATAAAACTACACATTACTAGGTTTAATGTACAAATATTTATTGGTTTCACATAGGCTTTAAAGCACCTGATGTGCTGTAGCTTCTGTAGAGTTGGCACTATAGGTTGATGCACAGTGTGCATTGTGTGTCCTTACAAGTTACATGTTGGCATGAAATAGAGGTTTAAGCCCCGGTCACAACGGATCGTACGAAATTTTGTCGTGGTGGACCCATAAAATATTTGTCGTGGACAGATCTTGCAACATGCCTGAAATTTATTTCTAGTGGTCACAAGGGCTACGACACATCAAAGATGGTTTGGCGATGGGGACGCGACAGAAAAAAAAGATATGTCGTGGTTATGTCGTGGGTGTGTCGCAAGTCAGTCGTGCGTCAGTCGTGAGTTGTCGGGCATTGTCGGGGGGCTGTTTTTCACGTAAACAGGTCGTGGTTCACTCGTGGGATGCACGTGTTACAGTCGTGCGACTGGCGCACAACAGTCGTGGGTCATTCGTGGGTCACTCGTGGGTCACTCGCGCGTCCGTCTCCCGACTATATAACGAGGGCGGTCTGGTTGCCTGCCATTTGCTGCAGAGATTTTCCAGTGATACATCGAAGTTCTGCCTAAATTTTTGAAATTTGTCACCTTCATTTAATCAAAGTTAGTATCCAGGATGCCTCTCAAGAAGAAAACTAGCAGTTGGCCCTTGGTGATGCGAGGGGCGACACTCAGCAACAGCTCGTGAACATGCCAGACTCCATCCGCATGAACCCCACGAAGTCACCGGCAGATCCCGCTCCAACTCTTGCATCGAGAGTACTTACTGCCCAACATCGGCGCCGCTCGATCCACGGCCGAACCCAACAACGTCGGGGGTTTCGCCGGTTCGCGCTGCTCCGGGCCCGGATCAACGCCAACAGCACTATATTATGCTCGTGCTGGAGTTCCTCCAGACGCCCCCTCAGCAGGGCCACGCGTAGTCGCTCAGTTAGAATAGCCATCCTCTTTCAGTGCCGACAGGCAGTTTTTAATTCAAGCGTTCATTCGCGCGAGCTATATACCCTCAAAAAACGAAATATGTTTGCAAGACTAACGCAAGACTAACGCACGACAGACTTGCAATGTTGTGCGAGCTCTTACGAAATATAATATTCGTGAGACAATCTTCAACTGTCTCACGACTGTCCTGCGACAGCCGTGAGACAGTTGTAGGACAGTCGTGCGATAGTCGTAAGATTGTTTGACTACAAAATTTCTTCTGGTACCCGACACAGATATTTTATCGCACGACAGTCGCAAGACTGTCGCAAGACTGTTGTAGGACAGACTCACGACAACCAGAAGACATTGATACCACAAAAAATCGTGCAACAAAAAAGGTGCATGTTCAATTTTGCCTCACGACGGCAAGTCGATGCCACGATGCTCAAAATTTCGTAGGACTGTCTTGCGACGACCCCCGATGACCCACGATTTGCCCAAATTTTCTGTCGTGTCGTTGCACAAATGCGTCGTGGGCTCGTTGTGACCAGGGCTTTAGAAAGAATCACAGGGTATCGTAAAAACAGGTGGTAGAGTATTGCTTCCGTTTGCAGGCCGGATTCAGAGGTGACCGACGAGGAGCAGTACGAGGACTACGGTGAGAATGAGGAGAGCCTCACAGAGGCAGAATATGACTCACACACCTCACTGAGCCTGTTCGACGGTGATCTGACTCACATCCGCCCCCACAACAGGTAATGGCCCTCTGCCCTTCATCCACTCAACCCCTCACCCCCTCATCCCACACCCACTCAGCCCTCACTCCCTCATCTCTCCCCTTAACATTCACCCCTCTGACTCAACCCCTCCCCCCCTCGTCCCGCACCCACTCAGCCCTTGCCTCTGTACCCCTCCCCCTACCTGCTGATCCCTCACCCTTTACCCTTGTCCAATCACCCCTCACTCCCCTTACCGTTCACCCATCCGACCCACCCCCTCAACCACTCGCCGATGCCTCTCAGCCCTTCCATTCACCCCTACCCCTCATGCCTCCCCCTTGCTCGCCAGTCCTTCCCTCGTCCCTGTCTCCATTCCTCACCTTCATCCACTCCACTCACCTGCTTACTTCCCCCTTAACCCTGTCCCCTGTACCCATAACCCCTCTCCTTATCCCTTACCCTTTACCTCCATGCCCCACATTATCCTTATCACCACTCACCTTATCATTTAACTTCACCCCTTACCATCACCCCTCCCCCTCACCCTCGTCCCCTCTGCCCACCCCTAATCTTACCCACTCCCTTCACACGTGATGTCATTATCTCCCTAGAGCAGTTAATGCTTCCTCACCCCCGCTCCACAACAGTTCCCTACTCCTCCCCCTCCCCCATCCAGATGCTCTCAACCCCGTGTCAGCAAATTCAAACCGTGACGGCATGTTCATTATTGAGGTCTGCCCCCCTGGGCGGTGCCCATTTTATGAAATTTTGACCTGGCTGCGTTTGCAGTTAAGTGTGTTTCTGGTGTGGTTTTCCGTGTGATTTAGAACGGTAGGCAAGTTTGCTGTGATTCGGTCGCCGTCACCGATGATTGATCCTGAATGAATTACCCCTGGTCATTCACTGTCAGTCAGCAGAACTTTACATTGCAAGTACGTGTGTCGTGCGGCGGGTCGGCCAGCCGCAAGCACCGTTCTGTTGTAAAGTGTAATAGAGAACGTGTGACGAATTTCAGAGGTTACTGGGCATGGTGTGAGGTGTTGGCATGAGGCATCGATTTGAAAGTGACTTTTATATATTTGCACGGAGTTAGTCAATTAGCTGGTTGTTTTCGTTACAATCATGGGGGTTGTCACAGAATAAGAGAACGATTTTGTATTTCCGTGTACCTGCCTGTTTCAATCAGTTTTATTCATGATATATTTCCTGCCCCACTCGCTAGCACGTAGAAGGAAGTTTTCAGCAGGGTAAACATGCTGGTGATTCATGTGGTTCATTGTTACCCACTCAAATATTTGATTGTACCCGTCACATTCCGCCCAATCTGTTGGAATTCGTGTCGTATTTAAACTAAATTACATGGTTTCGAACCAGCAGTTGTCCTGGGTCGTTGTGGACGGATTCAATAAAAAACAGTGTACCAAATATTGCCGTGCAAGCAGAAGTGATCAAACCATATATAAAGGCTATTGGTGCCCCTAGTTGTAGGGGGAGAGCCATTACAAACCCATCGTCATCTATTGTGTAGTTTGTGCGTTTATAAATCGACAAATAACCCCACTAACAGTAACTGTCTGTATGTAGATCGATGTGTTCATCTGTCTCTATAATTGCCTCACGCAAATCTCCCCGTGTGCGTGCGTGTGTGTGCGCGCATGCATGCTCTCCATGTATCTAATATTTAACGCTTGTCTTGCGTGCGTACCCAGCAACGGACCAGACGAGTTGTACAGAAGACCTCCACACGCGAGAAAGGAGTCTTGGATTCGGCGAAAGCGGCTGAGCAGCGGGTACATGCTGTTTGCTTGCTTGCGTTTCTTACTTCTCCGCCACGCTACTGCATGATGCGGGTGCTTTCACCAGGGCAGAGGGCAATGCTTCAGAATCGCTGTTATATAGAGCGTGCACTAGCTGCTGCCAGATTTCAAATATGTTCAGCATCACTGCCTTTCCACCAGTGTTGTCGCATTTTCAGGAAAGCTTTTCCGAAAATATTACTGGGGAAAAGCATAATAATATACTATCATAAAAATAAATGATGATAATCATAAAATCTAAAGAGAAAGAGTATTCATGTCGTGTGAGCTCATAACTAATACTACTAATACTACTGCTTTGGTAGTATATGTATAGGGGGTGTGTATACAACATTGAATGACAACAATTTATTGAAATGCTGTTTACAGTTATATGCACAGCTGAGAAAATGAGAATCGGGAGGTGCTAGGGAACATTTGTCTTTGAATTATACTTGATAATATGCACACGATCAGTAGATCTGTGAGTTATAGAATGGTACTATGGATGAATAATAATAGTAGGATGTAGTATAGTTATTATGTTTGCACAGCTTCTAGTATGTTGCGGACTGGCATGAAGCACATTGTGTAGCAAATATATAATAATAATCAGTACTTTTCCATTGCAAGCCTGCTGAGTCCACCTTCCTGGACTATGTAAGTGTGTTTTGCACGCAAATCTAACACGATCCTTTCTTTGTGCTCATTGTTGTTCCATGATGCATGCGTCCCATCTCTGTTAGATATTTTCGCATTCTATATTGATTTTAATTAAGCAAAAATAACATTTAGTGTAATGTTTGTCTATGATATTAATGGCTAATAAGTGGTTTCCCCCTTTTAGGTCTTTGTTCCTGATATCATGTCCTGTGTTTATGTAGCCGATAATCCTGGCCAATCCTCACTATTAACTAGTCATTGTCAAGTTTGGCTATCAATCACATTGGAAGTTTCCTTACTGCGAAATTTATTAACATTTTAATTTTGGAATAATTTCAGAATATCGAGTTATACCAGATTATGATGCTTATTAGAGCCGCAGTTTTTGCGTGTGCTTACATCCTGGAATACATGTATGTGCTCAGCTAGCTTATCTGCCCATGTTTGCTCAGGGTGGTACCGCATTGGCTGTGGTAATTATTTTACTCTGGGTCATTACATCATTGAAATATAGCCACTCTATATGTAGAGGCATATATACGTTTTCCAAAATAATCCAGAATTACAGATGTGTGAACGTACAGGGTATAGTTTAAAAGATTGAGCTTCCCAAAAAGTTTGAGATTTTAATCAAATAAAGTGGTTGTAATAATCTTGGAGGTTACTTTAGTTCCGCAGTGATGACTCATTCACTCGCTATGTAATTACCTGGGGGTGCACTGATTCTCTTGTACATCCGGCCCTAGTTGCCCCGGATTACGGCTAGCGGCGGCATGTAATTGTCACTTCCCAATCATCATTGCTGTAATGATCGCTTCCCAATCATCACAGCTTGCATCTCGGGAGTTGCATGTTCAGGTTGGGGGGAAGGCGGGCGGTCAGGTTCGTTTCCCTGTGAGCTGTACCTGTGCACTAGCTGTACAGGTGTCACCCCGATCGGATGCATCCCACGCTGTCGCTTTGCACTAGACGTGTCCTTATATTAGGATTAGTGACGGCAGGCGCGTGCAATGGTACGCGGTAATAGCGATGTTTTCGCAAAATGACTGTGCCGATTGTTTATCGTTTTTTGTCTTGGGTAATGTGTATGGAGCATGCGAATGTAGGGGTCCGTAAATAATGGCAGGCTTTGTGAGGCAACCTTGGCGATGCATGCGGCTAGGTAAGTGGGTGTCTCTCACAACCTCACGTTCTCATCATGTTTCGGCACAGTATAATATTACATCCTCTCTCACTGCCGAGATAGGGTCACCCATTCGTTGCAATATCGTATAGTGCAGCTACATATAGTGATATATAGCTATAAGTGATCTTGTTATTCCTTTGTCTTGCAGTCCAACGAAAGCACGAATTTCATCGAACGCTCAAGCTAGGTGAGTGCTGTACATTTTCGTGTCTCACTATGCACAATCTGCCAGGCATAAGCGATTAGGGCTCTTACCGAAATGCTGAATTTAATTTGTCGATTTATTGCCATGGGCGATGGTATTGATATCGCTGTATGAAAAGCAGAGGGGGTAGTATAGTAAATAACTGGGTCATTGGAATATATTATTTGCTTGCTGATCACTGGGACCAATTTAAGCTTTAGAAATGTAATTAAACAAATCTTATCATATGCATTTGTTAAGTTCTTATAATAAACCAATCTTATCATAAAGCTAGTTAGTTCCTTGCTGGGGTCATGTGGAAAGGCCACGTGGTTACAGCCAGGCACGTACCATGCAGAGCTAGAGATTAGATGCGTGCTCGCTTTTCAGGAAATTGTTTGCTCTGTTGGTTATGTTGCTGCCAGCAGTTCCTTATCCTTGCTAAGTTTTCCCTCAGTCACGTTCTGCATGTTTGCTGCCAGTGGTTCTGATCCAGTGGCAACATACTCTCTGCTCCTCAAACAACCATCCCATGCTATTCACCTGGCGGCTTTGTTTTATCTTGCCGTCACTTCAGTCCAGCACCGAAGTGTTTTTTCTTTCTTGTGGATTAGTCGTGTGCTGATGCAGGTGCACCAACTGATAGCAACCAGTGACTATGTTTGCAGAAACATCCACTGTGAAGAATTTTCATGAGAAAGTTATCACTTTTATCTAGTTTGGTTTTAGCGCTCACAGACCAAGTGGTCCTGGTACTGTGAATGAAACAAAAAGTTTCTTGTCATTTACAGGCAACCGGCAGTGCTAGTTTTAAATTTCCCCAGAGATAAAAATCAATGGACAAACCTGTTTCTATAATTCAATTGGTTGTGATACTAGACTGGTCATCCAAGGTCTGAGTGGACAGTTTCACAGTGCGTGGCCTAAGCCAGGCTAGCACGCAGACAATAAGCTTTGCCCAAAAGTCATGGCTTATAGGCTTTTCGAAATTCTGGTGCAGAAAGTACGAGTGGAAATAGCCAGCCCTCAGTGTATTAGATACGATCAACAACAGATGGGGAAAATCTGAACAAGAGATGTAGATTCATATGTGTTCCTCATTCGCTCAGAACAGCATGATATTGATTACAGGAGTATGGCATCTTGCCACCTACCTGAGTTCATTTAAGCTATTGCAGTGCTATAACATGGTTAATGATAACATACGGCAATTTTTCTCAATTGGTATTGATTTTTACGATATCGATACTGTTGGCTAATCGTTGAAGTATTACCTAGAGTAACAGAGAAAGAGGAAAGTGAGGTATACATACGTTACGTACTTGACATCTTTGGGCTGCGATTGCAGGAACAGTAGTAGATGGATCTGCTGGTGTTTGTATGGAGCGTTGGCTCACATGCCCGTTGATTTCGTTGTTACAGCCAGCTATACAGAGGCGCAAACTCATCAACTCACAGCAACCGCAGCTATGGCAGCAGCAGCCGCAGGAGCAGCACATCCGACGAAATGTTCGCTGAGGAAATTGCCGAAGATGTGCACGATCTCAACTCGAAGGTACGCACACGGATCTGAATCGATTATGCACTTTTACATTGTTGGTGCGAGTCGTAAAGTGAATTATCTGTGCATGTCACCGGCATTGTGACACGGCTTCATCATTGTAATTATTATCCATCCATTCCTTTATATTTAGTTTATGCTGACCTATCAATTTTTTACTTACTTGCTGAGCTGTAAGAAAGCCATCTATCACAGTATCGTAGCTATAAGCAGCATCTTTGTTAATGTATGTGTGCGTAACTTAACTTGACTGTGTCTTTCTACTGTTCTAAGGTAACCCAGTTGCAAAAGACAGTAGCTATGCTAGCTGATAGTCAGTCACACACGGAGGATATGAAGAGCAGACTGAAGCAGGAAAATGCTGCTCTACAGGCTAGGTATATTTCTTGCTCTCTTCTTTCCTAATCAATAACACTGTGAGCATGTGTGCCTACCAGTACCAGGCAGATGTGATAAAAATATCATGATCACGTGATCCTAAGCATAATTCAATACATAATAACCATGTTTACCTTCTACCGTACTAACTAAATAACAGCGAAGCTGGTTTGTTGATATATGCATGCCTATTGAGTGATATTCCATTCCTGTATCACCCTCCTGCACACACACACACGCACACACACACACACACACACACACACACACACACACACACAGACACACACACACACACACACACACACCACAACCACCCACCACCACCACACCGCCGCCACCACCGCCG
>NW_014577126.1:281988-288769 GCF_000485595.1 Priapulus caudatus | reverse complement strand
CACACACACACACACACACACACACACACACACAGACACACACACACACACACACACACACCCACAAACCACCCACCCACCACCACAACCGCCGCCACCACCGCCGCCACCATACCGTTACCTGTTTACGACTGGCTTCTGCCATGTGACATACAGCATTAGTAGTTGGTTTCTCTGACCACAACATGTCAATCAGTCATGGCCAGGTGATCACAAAATCCGAGTGATTGCTTATAACTTGTTGATAACGATTCCGTGGATTGCACCAGTGCTACGATGTGTTTCCTCGTGCTGCTAAAGCTGTGGCTTCCCCTCCAGGGTGCACATGCTGGAAGAGCAGGTGCGTGATGCCGAGATAAAGGGGGAGAAGCTGTGCACGGAGGAGGAGCGTCGATTCCGTGACCAGGTGCACCGCATCGAGCGCGAGAAGAACCAGGAGATTGAGAATCTGCAGTACAGGTATGCAGCGCGGGCAGCATACGCAGCAGTAGTAACAGGCCGTCACAAGGTCACAGTGATAACACACTCCTCCATGTCTCTGCATCTTAAGCTGGGTTTACACTGTCAACTTTCTGTTGAAAAGTTGAGATGTTGATTAACTTTTCAACTAATCGACCGAAAGCCGGCAGTGTAAACGTAAAAGTTGAGTGCTCAACTAGTTGAGAGATTAGAACATGTTCTATTTTCTCAACTTTTCGCCACTCGGCCACTCCGATAATATCAAGAGCGTATAAAGAAGGAGAGCGTACAACGGTGAAATGCTGAAACCATGTTGCAGTATTAGTCGAATGAATAAACTTTCCCCGTTTTATTTTGATGATTCTTTGCAGTATTATTGATCAGCTGTCCTTCCTTGTTAATATAAAACAAACCGCATGTCCTTACGATGCCCCTACGCTGAGATAATGAGCGGTGAAATCGAAATAACTGTTTACTGCGACTGTCTCTCGCTTTGAGATAACTTCGGGAAACCTCGCGTGTTTCCGTCAATGATTGACAAATGGAATGAATGACGTCTGTTATTGATTGCCATAGTGATGACCCCCACCTGTGCCCACCTCATGCTGGATGTATAGTAAACTCTATAGTACTAACGTGAGTCAGCGCTACCATGGCGCTGCACAGCGGCAACCGGAAGCTATACACTGGCCACAAAGCGAGAGAGGGTCGCAGTAAAAAGTGATATCGAGTCGGTTTTCAGCAAAAATACCAGATTTTCACCGCTCATTATCTCAGCGTAGAAGCATCGTAGGGACAAGCGGTTTGTTTTATATTAGCAAGGTAGGATAGCTGATCAATAATACCGCAAAGATCGTCAAAATAAAACGGGCAAAGTTTCTTAATTCGACTAATACTGCAACATGGTTTCAGCATTTCACCGTTGTACACTCTCCTTCTTTATACGCTCTTGATAATATCAATTAGAAAGTGTGTCCCTCCACCAAGGGGGAGATTATTTCTGCGCGCGTTTTTGCTATCGGCACCACGCGAACTACAACTGGCGCGAATTAATACATGGAAAAATTCGTATTCACAACGACTCTTTCGCTCTCCCCAGAACCTCGTACAATTCCCTTCCCTCACGCTGCTCCCTTCTTTTCCTTTCTGCCACAGGATTTTGCGAGATGTTGTTATCGAAGAGAGCACAGCTACCACCTCCGCGATCCTCAGGGTTGTTACTACTGATGAGTAATCTTGTTTGATCACGTCTTTTAGTCATCAGCATTTATTTCCGTTGCAGACCGCTCCATCCTACCCTTAATACGATCGCCAGGGTTGGTACCAATGACAAATTACTGCTTACCACTCGTTCACGTCATAGGTGATTGCCCGTTCGTATCATCGTTGACCGCTCGTTTGCGTCATCGCTCACCGCTTGTTTTCATTGTCGCTGACCACTTATACTCGTTGCCTAGGTTACAGAGCCTTGAGAATGAGTATGGTGAGCTGAAGGACAGCTTGCCACAGCTGCGCCAGCAGCTTGACCGCGTCAAGCAGGAGAAATACACGCTCGCCGACCAGCTGTCTGAGTGTGAGTTCAACCTATCCAACTTGCAGGAGGAGCACAAGCGCGTGCAGGAGAGGTGCCACATGCAGCAACGTGACCGCGACGCATCCGACCAGGCACACATGCAGGTGTGCACGCGCTAGTCGCGAAAAAGACGGGGTTTCGTGTGGAAATTTCTTTTCAGTGCCATCTGTTCTGAGAAAAGAATGACTTGTTAAATGCTATTGAGTGCATGTATACACTGCTAGGGATTATAGTTTTCAACTTGTGTAGCTTTCACTTTAAAGTGATGCACCAGAAAAATGTGTTCTGTTGTTTTCATTTGTAAGGAATCCACTACGTGGTATTTAGGGACCATGTTAACAAGAATGTCAAGGTACAAACCATATATACCAACCTGTATGTCCAAATAGTAGTGTGACAGTCTATACGACTCACGGTAAATTAGTAATAATCTCTAGTTAAATTTACAACTTCATGTACGTCATTGCTGCAGTTGGTAGAAGACATGAGAACTGAACTGGATGAACTGCGCACGTCCAAGATGGCTGGGCTCAGAGGGAGCCACCTGGAGGCAGCTAGGAGGATAATGGATCTTGAAGCTCAAGTCAAGCACCTGAAAAATGTAAGCTTCATCCACGTGATTGTGAAATAATTTAGTGTAATTATTGGTGATCACATCGTCGATCTCTAATTTATTATCCCGTGATGACGTTTACGGGTCATTTCCGCAGGAGAACAAGAGCCTAAGGGAGAGCAATGAAGACATACAGCTGCAGTTTCTCAACCATGGCCTCGAGGAGGGTCACAAGTTGCTTGGTGTCACCAGCCCTCCGTCGCTGGCAGCCGAGCTTGCCAAGCTATCTCGAGACGAGGTAATTAATGTTAGCATGTATCCGCCAGTCGGCGTCGGTCGGTGTGGTCTGGTGTTGGCTGACCAGCACACAGATTTAAATAACCTTCCGACCGGTACAAAAATGATTGCGTTTGTGTAAAATTACCTTCAAAATAGTGAGCAATCTACAAATAATCACAACTGATACACTTAGAATTAATTTAAAAAACAACTCAACAATAATTATGCGTAAATTCATCATCTAATCACATCATACAGCGCACAGTACATGCAGTATAGCTGGCTAAGCACCATGTTCCCATTATAATAATTTATGCATATACCACAATCACTGATGTTAGCCGGCACTAAAATTGTCCTGGCTACAACCCTAATCAGCATATATTATTCTATTCTTAGGGAAAAGCATAGTGTTAGCATATATCATTCACTTCCTATGTGCAAGCTTATTGTCGGCATGTATTGTCCTGTTTGCAGAGATACCTGTTTGCATATATCATGTTCTCAGCGATGTGGTTAGTGTTGCTATGTATTGTCCTGTTTTCAGGATGTCTGTGCATTGGATCTAGTCTAGTTTTGTAAGCAATGTTGGTTTTCTGTGTCTCACTATGATTTTTTGTCTCACAGCTGCAAGACAAGTTGAAAGAGCAGGAGGACATCAACAGACGGTTGCATGCCTACATTGACAGCATCCTCGTGCGCATCATAGAGAACAATCCTGCGCTGCTCGAAGTGCAGCAACTTCCGTCCTAGACACGATAAGACTTCTGTGCCCAGCTCCGCCACACCTGCTGATGTTGTAACAAATGTGGGGCTTTCTCCCTGTGAGACAGCCATGAACAAGGGAAGGCGGGATCCCACGCGATGCGAGTGATAGGCGAGCGAAGCAAACTTGTGATATGTTGCAGCCACGAGGAACAGGCAACCTGACCTGTGGGATGCTGACGGAGTGGTGCCATTACGCCTTCCATGTGGCTTTGGCTCACGCAAGGATCTTTGCTATGGTAGCATCCACTAGTGGCATAAGTTCAACACTCCGTGATTGGTGTGGTGAACACAAAGATTTTTGTGTGTCAGTGCATGGGTGCGGGACAACCTCTAACAAACTACCATGAGTGATGTTTGCGGAGTATGCTTCTGATGCTGTGCATACTGGACCTATCCCGTCTGTGGTCGGACATTTGGTTGAGATCACATTTGACTTTTATTGTTGTGAGAGAGCTGGAGAGTATATATATATATATATATATACATATTATAAGCACATCTCATTCGAGGAGCACAGCATCCTCGTGCACGGACGTGTACGATGGAGTAGCAGTCTGTGATGGCTACTCCATTGGAAACATTCTGACTACGCTGCCAACGTCTCCAGCCACAGCAATTGCTCTGAGAAAAGCACCTTCATCGGCAGATCTACACATAGAAAGTGGTGCAGCACTGCCTCGTATTTGCAGTCGGGTCGATGCATAAACAGCAGCATCGTAGTACCATCAGAAAATCGGCCGTAGATACGCGTGTGCTGTCAATGTGCAGAAACACTAGCATTATAGAGCATTCTAGAGCAAGAGACCATGGATGCATACGTGTGGTCTTTTAATGAATAATGATGTGATTGGTATGTATGCTGAAGTGTTACTGTATTACCCTGACTGCTGTTGAGTAAGTAGATAGATTAGATAGACGTATGAAGGCCCGTGGTGTCTTGTGTGCCAATAGTGGTCTACTTTTTGGATATGCACAGACTTACAGAATAGTGGGAGATGGTCAACTTGCGAATGAGAGAGTCAGCTGAGATAGAAAGGTGTTGTTTACACGGTCCATGTGAGATTATGTCAATAATCTGTATGTTAGATGTTTACGTCGTCTATAGTTGATGAGATGGTAGGCGTAGAAATAGAAGCTAAACATCATTCGTATTCGATTTGTGAGCTCAGTCATGTATATAATTTATTCGTGCAACCAGCGCCTTTGCTTTGACCGGGAAAAGATTTTATGAGTATTTAAACTGTGTTTTAACAGAAATCATGTCATAAACATATAAATTTATACTATATAAGTATACATATGCTCATGGTCATGACGCAGGTTCATTGGTCAATTTTAATGCTTATATTCGACTGTTTATCATGGTTTTCTTGTTGTTATAAATTGTATACTTGGCTCAATGCGATGTATATCAGTTATATTTATATTATATTTCTGTAAATGTCAGCGTTTCTCATGAGTCCGAGTACATATGCAATAGTACAACTAATAATTTTTATCGATTTAAAATGGCCTTCGATTGCTACGCATCATTGCTAATGTACGATGTGAATGTGTGATTTACAGCTTGTTATGCCGCTGAGGCATGAAAATCGTATTAATTTGTCTCGCATAAAAGCTGTGGTTTGTCTCCTATCAATTCTGTGTGAATTGCGAAAGTTGTGTCGTTTTAAACATGTCAGGAATTATTATTAAAACCAAGGCCATGTAAGCACTGCCGATGAGAAAGCCAGGATAAAGCAGGAAGATTGATTTTGTAATTTGCCATGTATTGTTTTATTGCAACACAATAAATTGTTGTATAATTGTAATATTGGCTTTGTGTTCAAATTGAATTGCCTTAGTTATCTGTAAGTTATGACGTATTTTTTCGCAAGAACATATAATACACCCAAGACCCAAATGTTCGTAATTTCAACTCAGTTGTACGTCGCCATCTCTGTTTCGTAGTAATTTCTTTCAAACCACGCCCACGGTTTTTTCACATAGTCGAGAGTGGTTCATATCTAAGCCGTGTATATTGGTCGCCGATTTCTTGATGCAGAGCGGGGCTGTACTTTATTTATCATCAAGTCCTTTATGTCGATAGAGCAGGCCTTGGTAACCTGTGATAATCTTATGCAGTATTCGTGCGACTAGCAGCATCCGTTTCGTTCCCTCCATTACCAAGTGTTAAGTGTCAGGTTCACGTACTACAGACAACAGCCGCTGGTGCGTTACTCCGTGTGAAGGTTATGGTGCATAGATATGACAAAGTAACTAACCACGTAGGTGTGCAGCTTCCGAATCCGTCTCTAGCTTGTTGTTACAGCCTGCAGTCAGGATTTTGAAACGGAAGTATTTCGTGCTTAGTAACTAATTGCATTATACGCAGGGGGGCAGGGGGGGGGAGCGGTCGCCCCCCCTATCATTTGCAAGAAAAAGAAAAGAAGAAGAAGAAAAAGAAAAAGAAAAGAAAAAGAAAAAGGAAAAGAAGAAGAAGAAGAAGAAAAAAAGAAAGAAAAAGAAACATCTTGCAAATGTCTTGCAAATGATGGGTGGGGTGGGGGGTCACCCCCCCCCATCATTTGCAAGAAAAGGTAAAGAAGAAGAAGATTCTTGCAAATAATAGGGGGATCGCCCAAAAATGAGTGATGTAGCCTACAAGCTGAACCACTTTCATCGAAAAATCGAAAAATTAAGTGTTGAAATTCAATCCATATAAAACCATCATTTGTCGATGATGCTGTTTCCCGGCGGAAAGGTAGGCACACTTGAGGGTGTTAACAACTTATAAATTATAATTACAACGTTCAGACTGACCTCTAATCAGAGGCGTATCTAGGAAAAACAGCGCCCGGGGCAAGTGCTAAAATTGCGCCCCTTCCAACTTCTGACGCCAATGAAAAAAATTAAGAAAAAAAATTGAATGTTGAGTTTTTGGTTGTTCCTCAGATTAGGATGCCAATACTTCTAAACTACAGCTACTATCCCAGGTCCAGGTAACAGGGGCGTGTACAGGTTTTGTACCAAGGGGGGGGGTCTAACCGTAACCCAAACTTGCGAGCACGCGAAGGGGGGGTCTGGGGGGCCCTCCCCCACAAATTTTTTGAAATTAGACCCCCTTAGATGCGTTTTCTGCGCGAGCAAGGGGGGGATCCGGACCCCCT
>NW_014577126.1:271552-277637 GCF_000485595.1 Priapulus caudatus | reverse complement strand
TTGATTTTGATTTTGATTTTGATTTTGATTTTGATTTTGATTTTGATTTTGATATTGATTTTGATTTTGATTTTGATTTTGATTTCGATTTTGATTTCGTTTTGATTTTGAATTTGATTTTGATTTTGATTTTGATTTTGATTTTGATTTTGATTTCGATTTTGATTTCGATTTTGATTTCGTTTTGATTTTGAATTTGATTTTGATTTTGATTTTGAATTTGATTTTGATTTTAATTTTTTTTTTTGCTTTTATTTATTTCAGAGGTAAAATTGTAGTGGCAGCCCTCGGCCACCATAGGCATCCGACGTCGCGAGTCAGCCAGATAATAACACCAGAGATAAACAAAATACAATAATTAGTGGAGGATGTGCGATTCAATAAGTATTCGCTTCGCTCTACTAACCGGCTATATACAATAACGTAACCCAAGAAGAGTAGGGGGGTTACTATTCTTATAAGGCAATTGCTACTATTACGGGTGTTTAATTTATTATTACCTGGAATATCTTATCCTACCTTAATCCCTATTATCATACACATATGGTTTTGTTTAATCGCTTTTATAATTTCTTCCTCTATTACATCAAACATTTTACCTATAGCTCTTTCTGTGGGATTCTTGACTCTTGTGGTCCATAGACTTTACCTAGTCTGGGTTCTTTTCTGATTTTCTTCTTGACCCATAACTGTTCTCTAGCGCCTCTAACCTTTCTAAATATTATTGTTACACTATTTAATTTTTCACTAGTTTCTGATAGTATCCCTCCTCCCATTTTTTATGTACGATTATCTGAAGAGGACTTGAATAGCCCAGAGCTGACAAAAGAGGAAACAGACAGGTGGAGACAATGGAAAACAGAAGGAAGACGCTAATTATACCCCCGTCACACCGGACGGCGACCATCCGCGACCGTACGGCGACCAGAAAATGTACAAGGTCGCCGGCAAACGCGAACACAACGCGAGAAAAAGTCCCAACAAATTACAAACTTGAAAAAAACTTGCGATCATAACCGCGTTCTCACTCGCCGCCCGCACGCCTCTCCGCGCTTATGGCGTTTTCTATTGAGATCTATGGGCTTGGCAACGGGCGATCACCGCGTTTCCCGCGGCGCTCTCACCACGCTCATGGGGTTCTTACCACCGTTTTCTAACGTGTATCGCGATTGCAGCGGTCGACCTCAGCGCGCGTTTCCCTACGCACGTTCTCCACGGCGACTATATAAGCTGGTCAGATTTTCGAAATTTTAACTGTATAGTTGTGCCGTTTGCCTGAGTAAGGAAAACACAATTCCGCAAAAGAAACAAGCTATCAGAGGCCGAGGCCGGTGGCCGTGGCCTGAGACAGATCGCATGAAACATGATCGCAGATCGGATGAGACAGATCCATGAATCGCCGTTAAATGTCACCATTTTCGCAAGCGTCCTTGCCAGCGTGTACTGCCGTGTACTATCGTTTATAGAGATGTTAGCGAACGCTTGTCTCACGACTTCGCGACCCACCGCGTTCTTACCGGCGTTCCAGGTCAGATCGCCGAACCTTCGGGGTTTATTTTAACATGCTCCAAACAAACGCCGAGACTCCGCGATCATTGGCGACGATGGCGACCACACCACGATGTCTGGCGTTTCCACCACGCTTATACCACGCTTATGGCGACCTTGGCGCGCTCTGGGCCCATTTTCCGTCGCCGTAGCAGCGCAGTAAGGACGCCACCCCGGTGTGACGGGGGCAGGCGACGAAAAGAAGAGAGGCAATCACAAGAGGCGAATGCGAGCAGAAGCAGGCGAAAAGATGAAGAAGGGAGGAAATAAAAAATAGTAGCAAATAAAAGATAGCAAACAATAGAAAATAATAAAATAATAGCAATGAAGAAAATAATAAAGAATAATAAAAAATTAAAAAAGAATAAAATAATAGCAATAAAGAAAATAATAGCAAATAAAAAAAGCAAATAAAATGGAGACAGAGAAGAGAAGGAGAATATGACGTACCACCGGGATGCTATAGGTGCGCGCCGCCCGTGCGGGTATAAAAGTAAGCACAAGTAATACTAAAACACGTAGGAAAAGTCGGGAAGAGATATATAGCAATAGGTAGAGAAAGCGAGAGCGACGAAGACAGCAGATAGAGAAGGCACATGTAGCAAGGGGCAGTGAGAGACAGACAGCAAGTAGGCAGCGAGATACCGACGGAGATGGTTACATAGGTGTTTAAATTGTATATGAAGTTTGAAATAAAGTCAACGTTAATTGTCACCGTAAAGGGCTACTTCTTACCTCTACGGCTGCTGCTATATATTGCTTTTGAGGTCGTGCATCTTACGAGATCTACGCGAGATAAACCGCCAGCGAACACTCAAGAAGAGAAGACGACACTTTTGCTCTGCTAGATTACTATTATTCACTAGACTTCTTGTCGTGCAGTCATGTGAGCTACGAGACTCATACTTTGATTTGCGCGTGGTTTTACGCATTCCCACACGCATTGGCACAGTCACGAAGCTTCATTAGGAGTTCCGAAAATTGTATATACATGAATAATTGGCCACGGTTGTGTATTTTACATGTGTTTGACATCGATGATATCTTGCTTAATGTTATAGTGTTGATAGAGGTGATCGCTATAATAATGTGAAATAGTACGTATAGGTACACAGACGCCTAGAGAACCCGAAACGGCTATAAAACAAGTTACATGATGAGTATCTCTTTAAAATACAAAGATTAGTCACAAAAATAAATATTCATATCTCATAACAATTGACAAAAAGTTCAATATTTTGACTGTGCTCTTCTCTGATGGCGAATTTCGTGCTTTTTATTATTGTCTTCATTTCTCTTATTATCAGTTCTCTCTAAAATATGATACGTCGTCTTGCGCCATTAGGTCTGTTGTTTCTACGCTTCAAAACATTTTTACATGAGTCCTTATACCGTAGGAGTGGCCGACCTACTTTCCTTGAACCCTCAGTCAGTTTACCATAAAGAAGTGCCTTAACAGGTCTCTCGTCTGGAATGCGAGCAACATGGCCTATCCAACGCAATCTATTACGAATGAGGACATTCTCTATATCTTCTGTGTTGGCAAGTTCAAGCACTTCGTTATTTGTTACAAAGTCATCCCACTTGATCTTAAAAATGAATCAAAAGTGTCTCTGCTGAAGGGTCTTTAGCTGTCTAATTTGATGTCGATATAAGGTCCAGGTTTCATTACCACACAGCAGTAGAGGGAGCTAAACGCGGGCGACATTTGCGCACGTAACCAGCCTGCACACGGTGCGAATTCGGCGCGCGGCAACGGCGCTGAGCTAAACGCGCGCGACATTAAATTATTTTGCGCACGTAACCAGCCTGCACACGGTGCGAATTCGGCGTGCGGCAACGGCGCTGAGCTAAACGCGTGCGACATTTGCGCACGTAACCAGCCTGCACACGGTGCGAATTCGGCGCGCAGCAACGGCGCTGAGCTAAACGCGCGCGACATTTGCGCACGTATAGATAGTATCCAGATGAGAGACCGGATACCAGAGAAGCGTCGCCTGAGAGGTGTTGATACTGCCCGCTAAGCGCGAATCTTGCGCGCAGTTCCGCGGCAAGGCGCACGCGACCGCGGGAACGTCCTACTAAAGTATCACGCGCTGGCAGCTTTTGATCCGTGCGCCAAATCGAAAGGCCGGCGCACGGATCAATTGCTGCCAGCGAACAGTCTCGAATTTTAGCGGGTCTAATTCACTAGCAAACATATGCACACACCATCGCGCAGGCCTAATAGCGATGTTTCACGTGACGTCATAGATCAGGTCACGTGTATTTGTTATGTGTTGTGGTTAGCAGAAGCAAAGCGTGCTGCTTGACATTTACAGATGAATGACTACATGTTCTGATAGAAAGCGCTGTTTATGTAGTGCACGTACACGTGCGTGCTGCGTGCGGACGTACACGTGCGTGCATGCGTGGCAGAGAGAGAGGGAGTGAGCGTGGCGGGATGAGAGAGGGCCGTGGGAGAGGCCAAGAGGACGCGTGAGAGAGAGCAATGACCAAGAGCACAGTGACAGAGAGCGACGAAGAGAGAGAGCGAGCAGAGAAGAGAACGAGGAGTCGTGAGAGGAGGGGCGTGAACGACGCTGCATGCGGGAGGTGCTGATTTGGCTATAATTGATAGGGATTTCTTGGGCTCTCGCTGCGTATAACCTAGTCATGTGGGTGCGATGCGGCCGAGAGGGGTCTTTCGCATGTGGGAACTGCTTTGCTGAGCTGCCACGTCTGTAGCGGGATGTCGTTTGGCGTGGTGGGATACGGTCCGCGACCGTGCGTGAAATGTGCAGTTGTGTGGACGGATACAGCGTGCGTGGTCGGGCGCCATCATCTACTTGCAATGCCTGACCCAGTATTAGTGAAAGGTACAGACCCACAAGACCGCGCTCCTCGCTTATCATTATTGGAGCGTAAAGTAGTCCTTGCTTTAGAAGGAAACCTGTGATTGGTTGGCCGGGCAGATAGGGCGTGCGTTCTGAGTGCAGCGTTATTAGAAGATGGCGTTTGCGCTATATAAGCTCGTGAAACCGTGTATCGGGTGGGCCAAGTTTGGCCGATTTGGTGTAAGTCCCGGGGAAATAACAAGTGGAAAAAGATATTTGTTTTCCCCCACCCAGACCACACCCGTTTGCAATAATTTCCACCACACACCCTTATGTAGCCTTCCTTGCTCACCGTAGTTAATCTGAATAATAATATAAACATCGTATAGTATAAAGTTACGCAGACTTACTTACTTACCCATTGCTGGCCTGCCTTGAGTATAATTTGTTCTGTATTAATTGGCAAACGGTTCTTGATCGTGCGGTTTGGCCCTCGCTGCGTGCCCTGCCATGTGGCCATGTGGCACGTAAGATTGTAGCAGGTGCATACAATAGACTAGGCAAACAAAAATTAGCGCTCTCATCTAGCAGCATCACTCTAACCCTTATTCGATGCGTCCGCCTACGTGTAACTCTGATACTGCAAACATTGTAAAAGATGCAGAAATCGCGCGAATATTGGTTTCGCGTTGCGCTGGGCGTGCTGATCGCTGCCTTGGTGTGGGCTGCGGTAGCCCAATAATAGCATTATTCGGCCGTTGACACCAAGATTTGCTCGACTTGCCGCATTGTTCTGCTCTCATTTGTGCGGTGCATGCGCAGGTGCCCCCGAAATAGCGGGAATAGGCCAGTATTCTAGAAGGTTGGTCGTAATGTGTGGCCGTCACGTACGCGTGCCGTGCGTGCCTGCGTGACGTACAGGTGGCTGGCCGATTGGTTCCTAGGAGAGCTGCTAGTGGGCTAGCCATTGCGTGCCGGCGTGTCAGTGCAGGATAACTATTGACTCACAATATCGGATGCACGCGGACATGGATGATGCCTCGAGTCCTGGATATCCCGATTTTTCCAGCTGCTTGCATAGAACTTGTCTAGAGAACGTAGATAAGTTGGTGTGAAATCAGCGTACACCAAGGAATGAATAAATAAAGAGATACTCATGATATATAACAGGAGGAATAGTAATTATTGATTAAATTGACCAACAACCCAAGGGTTGAACCTTGCGGGAGTTCGAGCGAATGCGTTTTGAGGACAGATGGTACATGATCAGAGGATGCTTACGTAATTGAGAAATGTATCTGTCTGGAAAGTTGCTTAAAGTATGAGGTCATTAAGATCGTTCGTCTCAATGCTATGCGTTCAAGCTACGTTCGAGGCTTGGAGGTTTTGCTCCGTTTTGTGTAGGATTAGTGGCCTTGCAAAACACTCAACAGGGGTGCGGAGTGCATTTCATGAGGAGCTTTTAGATAAGCTATTTTCGCTTCAGGTCGATTTGTATCAAGCATGGGAATATGCGAGGGCATCGTTACCGAAGTACAGAATACCATCTGAGTGGCATAGCGTGATGGGCGTAGTCCATGCTGAGGGTATAGGGTTATTTCATGTTTTAAATTATAGTTTTTCGTGCGGGCTTTTTAGATGCCAACACTTTTCCCACGCATGTTACAATGACATGCTTACCAGCAACGCTTGTGTCAGTCAGTCACTGTTGCACGAATTCA
>NW_014577126.1:269413-271527 GCF_000485595.1 Priapulus caudatus | reverse complement strand
GCGTGCGAACTACACGTGCGTGCGTGCGCCGAGGCAGTGAGAGGGCGAGCTTCCTGACTGAGGGCCGAGCCTGGCTCCGGCGCTGTGTACTTGCGTCAGGAAGGGGCAGCAAGCGGCGTGATCATCGCCTGAAGCTGCTGTATCCTTGAGTAGACTTCTGACCCTGAGTCTCCGCTACACCCGCTACATTGGTCCAAGCCTTAGCAGCCGGCCGGACTAAGCCGCAACAAGCCGTACGTCTTTCAAGTTGAAGTAATTGCTGACGTCATGCTAGCTATGAGTGTATGTTGTAGCAGCGGGTCGAATATCGCATAGCACATGAAACATCAACTATTGGGCGACATGAGAATCACTGAAAGAACTGCGCTCCGTTCACTCAACCAGCGTATCAACGGCGAAATATACAGCTGTGGCCTGTATAGGGCTCGCACCATACGATCTAGTCCTCGTCCATGGCAGTGGTGCCGAGCAATGAGTTGTGATGAGTCGCGAGGTGCACGTACACGTGCGTGCGTGCCGTCGTTTGTTGTTGCGGCAACGGATAGCAGCGTGCTGTGCGGGCGTCCGTGTGTGTGCACGTACACGTGCGTGCGTGCGTGCGTGCGCCGCGTGTGCATGTTGCATGTATACGTGCGTGCGCAACGTACTACGTGCGTGCATGAGTGTGTGCGTGCGTGTGCACTGTACACGTGCGTGCGTGCCGATGCGAAGCGTGCGGTACAGCATGTGCGATTCGCGTGCGCGTCGCCGTGTAGAACCTGTATCGGACGCTGCGTGCATCAGACTAAGCGAATTCCCAGTGAATTCCCATAATGTAATTCCCTGTTTTGTATTTAATGGCCAATAGGGGGAGCGTGCCGCTGCAAATTTGAACTGACACCTGCGGTGAAAGGACGGGCCGTCCGGGGGCACCACTAGTCAAGAGTAGATAATAAATATTATCATTATTATCTACTCTTGATAGTATAGATATATATTTATAATATATTACATAAGTTCAGCGCGATATATATTTTGCGCGCGCGCCAACGGCGCACTCCAGCCCCGTACACGGTGTGCATTCGGCGCAGCGCCGTTGGCGCACACCGTGCGCGGGGGCCCGTAAGGAGTTTGCAAGCTAATGTTGATATATCCTTTACCGTATTAAATAAATGAATAAATAAATAAAATGCAATAATTAAACACCACTATAAATATCATATTATATATGAAGAGCTGATTTCCAAATGTTTTTCACTCTAATGTTTGAACTGGATGATACTAAGCATGAAAACACACCTGAATGAAATCTAGTGTACATACTTGATTTTTAATTAATTTTTGTTTTTTAATAAAATTAAGATTTAGCGCCTTTTGGAAACAAAAATTAAAAACTCATCAAAATAAAAATGAAAAACTAATAACTAACACCAAACAGAGGTAATTTATAACAGATTTATATAACAATGTTAGCTTACTTAATATATTTTACAGTTTGAGTTGTTACAAAACCAAGAAAATGGTCAATGGAAATTACAGTGGTGATTTAGTAATTAGGCAAAATGTTCACCATACCTCCACGTACACGTACGTACACGTACACGTACATTCTGCTCAACAATGGTATAATCAATTAATAATCTTCACCAGAGTCATTTCATTGGTCTTCCTGATCATTAGTTTTTATATTTTGATGAGTTTTTAATTTTTTTTCTGAAATTCGCTAAATCAAAATTTCATTAAAAAACAAAAATTAATTAAAAATCAATCATGTACATGAGATATCATTCAGGTTTGTTTTCATGCTAAGTACTAATCACTTAAAATATTAGAGTGAAAAAACTGTGTTTCAGGCAAAGAGAACATTACCAAAATAAAAATGTGATGATATCTGCTAATGGATTTAACACCTTTTGGGACCAAACTCAATGTTTGGAGGCTGTTAGTAAAAGGATATTCCAACTTTTAATGCAAATGGATATCACACATGATGTAGATAGGGCTATAGTGTAATTTGATGGTACTAACTCATTTTTGACCAAAATGGATTTAACACCTTTTGGAAATCAGCTCTTAATTTACGTTCGCATCATTTAGCCATCAAATATTTCGAGCTGAGTCTGAACCTTGAATCT
>NW_014577126.1:266428-268813 GCF_000485595.1 Priapulus caudatus | reverse complement strand
AAAACGTTTATAACGCGAAATTCCGTAATATAACGTGAATCACGTTAATTGATTGACCTTTGATAGATAAATGAAGATGCGTTCCTGCGAAAGTTTTTCGACTAAAAGAAGTACACGCATGTTTATTAGTAGTCCGCAAATGCAGACGTAAACTCCGCTTTGCTAATCTGAGGGTGCGGGTTTATCCCTGTTGACCTGTGACGTACTTCGGTTTGAAGAGTGGATTCACCGACCAATCGGAGGGCGCTGCGTTTGCCGATCGCTATGCGCATTGGGAAATGCGTACGTCACAGGTCAACAGAAATGGCGCTCAGTATATTCGCTGCTCGCCACTTCGAATTTTTGTAACAGGTTATATTAGTTTAATACAGAGTATTGCGATACATTGTAAGTTCCCGAATAGCAGAGAAAGGTTCGTGTTTAGAATAAACCCAGTTTGGAAGTTCTAGTATCTGAAAACGCACCAGCAAACCGGCCCGAGTGATTCACTCGGGCATTCCTCCGCAGAAAAGGATAGGGACACTTTGTAACCCTATCCGGGTTTGGGTTACATTATTAATGTATCTAATATAATGGCAGCGTTCAAGGCTAGTACTAGTAGTAGTAGTAGTACTAGTACTAGTAGCAGTAGTCCTATATTATCTTACTTCTGCTAGTAGTAGTAGTAGTCCGAGCCGACGCAGACCCCAGTAATGCCTAATGTAGCTCTAGTATTATAGCCCGCGTACAGTTGCCGCTAGCTCTAGTACTATAGCCCGCTTACATTAACTGCCGCTGGCCGCCAGCGGCAGTTAATGTAAGCGGGCTATAGTACTAGAGCTAAGTTGCCGCAGGCCTGCGGCAACTGTACGCGGGCTATGGTACTAGAGCTATGCCTAATGGGTCTGCAGGATAAACCCGCACCCTCAGATTAGCAAAGCGGAGTTATAACGTCTGCATTTGCGGACTATAGTACTAGTATTACTAGTAGTAGTAGTACTACTAGTACTATAGATACAATAATGTAACCCAAACACAGGATAGGGTTACAACGCGAGCCTATGGTTTTCTGTGGAGGAACCCCTGAGTGAATCACTCGGGGCGGTTTGCGGGTGCGTTTTCAGAGACTAGAACTTCCAAACTGGGTTTATTCTAAACACGAACCTTTCTCCGCTATCCTGGAACTTACTATGTATCACAATACTCTGTATTAAACTAATATAACCTGTTACAAAAATTCGAAGTGACGAGCGGCGGATATATGGAGCGCCATTTCTGTTGACCTGTGACGTACTTCGGTTTGAAGAGCGGATTCACCGACCAATCGGAGGGCGCTGCGTTTGCCGATCGCTATGCGCATTGGGAATGCGTACGTCATAGGTCAACAGAAATGGCGCTCAATATATCCGCCGCTCGTCACTTCGAATTTTCGTAACAGGTTATATTAGCTTAATACAGAGTATTGTGATACATAGTAAGTTCCAGGATAGCGGAGAAAGGTTTGTGTTTAGAATAAACCCAGTTTGGAAGTTCTAGTCTCTGAAAACGCACCAGCAAATCGCCCTGAGTGATTCACTCAGGGGTTCCTCCACAGAAAACCATAGGCTCGCGTTGTAACCCTATCCTGTGTTTGGGTTACATTATTGTATCTAGTACTACTACTACTAAGTACTAGTACTACTACTAGTAGTAGTACTTAGTGAGCAAACTGCATGCAGTGCCTCTTCGTACACTCAGGATACCACTGCCCATAGATATCATATAACAACGCCATGCCCATGACCACTGCCACAATGCTAGCACTATTTTTAAAGTGGGCGGAGCTCCGGGGAAATCCAGCAAATGGAGATTCGTAAACAGCGTATGATTTGAAAGAGGTTACCGGTTAGGGTTAGGGATAGGGAGTAGACGTAGGCGACTCCCTAGACTTGTTAGTGGAGTAGGCGAGGTACGGTCCGGCATATTACATAGTACCAGGGTACATTCCGGCAGTACCCTGGGGGACATAGACCCTCTCTTACGCTCAATCCGCGTACTATTTCGTATTACGATTTTATCAACAATTTTCATGAAATAACGGTCGGATTTTTAATATCTTTGCAACTTTTATTAGTTCAAATCTTATTATAAAGGATACGAGTAACGTGGCTGCTGTAAAACTTGTAGTAAAAAAGCGTTACAAATTGTAACGGAAATCTACTTGTGGCAGTGGTGAATTGAGCGAGAGCGAGAGCGCCATCTGTCGTGGAGTTTGCTTATAGTGCGTTCGATTTGCTTTCTCATAGCCACCTGGGTTAACCTGGGTACGAAATCGAACGCATCTGGGTTAGGGAAGATAAACGAACGGTTTTTGGGTTAACCCGGGTTAATTATCATCATGGATGCCAGTGACAAGAAAAAAAGAAT
>NW_014577126.1:262735-264828 GCF_000485595.1 Priapulus caudatus | reverse complement strand
GAGAGAGAGAGAGAGAGAGAGAGAGAGAGAGAGAGAGAGAGAGAGAGAGAGAGAGAGAGAGAGAGAGAGAGAGAGAGAGAGAGAGATAGAGCGAGAGAGTGAGAGATAGGGAGAGAGAGATATAGAGAGAAAAAGATAGTCTGTATATATAGAGGTTTTGTAGGTGACATCATGAGTCACATGAAAACTCATCTTAGCCTATTCTATAATTATTCTATGATACTCATGGGAGTGGTGGTATACTTCTGGTGGCTTCACTGAATGACAGCTAAGAACTGAGTGTCCAGTTAGTATATAGAGATCAGTGGCTTCATGGTCTAACAATATTAATTGTTAGTCTATTGTGGAATGCAGCGAGTGTTGTGTGAATTTGACATTCACCCTTTCCATGCACCTATCTGTCTTTCTGTGAGTTTGTGCAAAGTGTGTGCGGTAAGATTGTGCATCACAGAGGAGCATTTGAACAGCATTTACGTGGAGTTATTAGGTTATACAGAGTGCACAAACATAACTTTGGTAGAAATGCAATTTGTATTTTTTTACCATCATGTTATAATAAAAACAGCATAAGTGCCTATGCACCAAACTTGTTGGACTTCATCTTGAAGTGAACCCATGCACCCATAGTGAATGGCTAGTAATACTGACTCGTATTAAATCAACTATCCACCCATATTCGAACCTGTTTACTAGGTCCTACGGACTCCTTAGTACCTATCTTTTCACTGCAATGTAATCGTTGGTAACCAATGTGGACATGTGGCTGTGTATATTATTGATTATATATGAATGTATTATGTTATTGAATTCCTAAGTAATGACATAGGACCATTGTTCCTCAAATAATTCTATCTATTTCACTCTGGCTTAATATTCTGTGCTGGTGTATGACAGGTGTGAGAATTTCTACCAGTCCCATCATGAAGATGTAGGACTGCCCAAGCTATGTGCGGAGATGTATATACTTCATTCATCATCATGCTGGTGATATAACATGGACGTGTGATGCACATGTACATAATTATATCATGACAGGAGTTAGAGCAGGTCGATATGGGCAATTACAAGTCTAGAACTACAATATCCTGCTCTGGTAAGAAATGACAGCTAATGCAGTTTGAATTTATTGTCCCATAATCTACTCCAAAAACCTTGAAACACTAAAATCAAATAGCACAGTCACTGCGAAACATTTGTAAACTCGATTTTGATAGCCTAACACTTCAGATGGTTACAACATATTAGCTTCACTGTGAAAGCATGCATTTGCAAACCCACCACATTACTATATGGTTCCACATTGTGTTGTTATTTCAGAGGAGCTGAAAAAGAAGATCAGTGAGAGTTACTCTGTTCTACGGTCAAGAGTCATAGAGGACCTCAGGTTACATCAAGCCGACTGGAGCGAACAACAGCAGGCATGCAGGTTGGATTCTTATATTATTTCCCCTTTCAAAGACATTTTGCAACCATTTTTCTTTGCAGTTGATATTCATATTAGATTAGATTTTCTTCTCAAATGCTTTGTGTTTTTAAATGATTTTTCTTTGCCAAATATATGCAAGCATTCTACTGTTGTCTTCCAAATACTGTACATTATATCTCGTAAAATTATTAATGGGGTATAAACAGGGCTTGCCCTTAACTTTTTTTTCAGGTGGCCGGCCGGGCCACTTGAGTATGAGATTCAGGTGGCCAAATGGATTTTCCGGTGGCCCGGTTGCTACATTTATTAAATAATTTATTTGTATCCTAACTATGGGTAATGTGTTTTGGCAAATAATCGCAATAACATAACTATATTACGACAACAACAAAGAAAGAACAAAACCCTGACTGAGTTAAATAATTTTCCAAATATTAAAAAGCTTTCAAATCCTCTGCCAGTATCTTTATTAAGTACCAGAACTCATGTCATTAAGATGTTAATCAAAACTGTCCTTCAATCATTCAATGTCAGTGTGACTGTCATCTGAACCTTCTGATGAATCAGAATCAATTTTTGACACATGTGGGGTCAGACCCATCAGAGTCTGGCTCAGCTGCTGGTCTCTTTTGCACATCCCTACACCCCTCCCCCCACACCCCTCCCC
>NW_014577126.1:252247-262710 GCF_000485595.1 Priapulus caudatus | reverse complement strand
GATAACTTTGGTTAGAAATGCAATTTTATTTTTTACCATCATGTTTAGGAATAAAAAACAGCATAAGTGGCCTATGCACCACAACTTGGTTGGACGTTCATCTTGAATGGAACCCATGCACATATGAATGGTAGTAATTACTGAATCGTATAAATCAACTATCCAACCCATATTCGAAACCTGTTTACATAGGTCTACGGACTCCTTAGTACCTATCTTTTCACTGCATGTAATCGTTGGTAACCAATAGTGGACATGTGGCTGTGTTTATTATTGATTATAATATGAATGTATTATGTTATTGAATTCCTAAGTAATGGACATAGGACCATTGTTCCTCAAATAATTCTATCTATTTTACACTCTGGCCTTACAATATTCTGTGCTGGTTTATGACAGGTGTGAGAATTCTCCCAGTCCCATCATGAAGATGTAGACTGCCCAAGGCTATGTGCGGCGAGCATGTATATACTTCATTCATCATCATTGCTGGGATATAACATGGAGTGTGATTGCACATTTGTACATTAATTATATCATGAGCAGGAGTTAGAGCAGGTCGATATGGGCAATTACAAGTCTAGAACTTACAAATATCCTGCTTGGTAAGAAGATGACAGCTAATGCATTTGAATTCATTGTCCCATTAATCTACTCAAAACCTTGAAACACTAAAAATCAAATAGCACAGTCAATGCGAACACATTTTGTAAACTCGTTTTGATAGCCTAACACTTCAGATGGTTACAAACATATTAGATATCATCTGTGAAAGCATGATTTGCCAAACCCACCACATGTACTATTGGGTTTCCACATTGTGTTGTTATTTCAGAGGAGCGGAAAAGAGAGAATCAGTGAGAGTTACTCTGTTTACGGTCAAGGTCATTAGAGGACCTCAGGTTACATCAGCCGACTGAGCGAAACAACAGCAGGCATGCAGGTTGGCATTCTTGATATTATTTCCCTTTCAAAGACAGTTTTTGCAACCATTTTTTCTTTGCAGTTGATATTCATATCTAGATTAGATTTTCTTCTCAAATTGCTTTGTGTTTTTTAAATGATTTTTCTTGCCAAATATATGCAAGCATTCTACTGTTGTCTTCCAAATACTGCTACATTATATCTCGTAAAACTTATTAATGGGGGTTATAAAGTATAAAGCTATTTTGCTTTATATGGATAGCATGCATATACTTGTGTGAAAATATAATCTTTTCTCTCTTTCAGCCAGAATGATATTTGTAAGGTTGAGCAGTTGGTGACAGAGGAAAATGTTCAAGAGAGATCAGAGACAGGTCTAACTTTGCTACACCTGAGTTGCATCACTGGTGGTGAGAAGTACATCTCATCCCTCCATCTTGAATCCTACACCCTATACCATACCCCCCTGCCTTACACCATACACTGTCTATCATACACCATACACTATATACTATGTACCCTACACCACACACTGTTCACCATCTATCATAGACGGCACACCCTATACCAAACAACATACATGTTACAGCTTTCTTCTATACTGTCATGTTCAGCTTGTTAAATTAGGAAATTGAAATCAATTAAATTTTATTGTAGATGTGTAATATTTAAAGTAAAATGAAACAATTCAAGAGAAAGTTAAATGTAGCACGTAAAAAGTTGGCAATGAAAAATACGTTATTTTCACCTTTAAAGGGAGAGTTTACTCTAGGTTCTAGGGTTATTTTCAGCTAATTTAGGTTATAATTACGCTACATAAAAAGTTTCATGGTTCAATCACCATTTAGAAATATTAAAAAAAATGTTTTAAACTAACGACTACAGTTTGATTACCAACGACGGGGGTGCTCACTCATAAGCGCTACGATCTGATAAGTTGCGCAAAACCACTTTCCAGCCAAGGCTACAGACCGAGGGTGTTTTTTATTTATTCATTTAAAAGCAAAAGGATTGTAATATCTTATAAATGACATATAGTTTCAGTTATAATATGGATAAATTTGCCCTAAAATGAATATCGTTCGGTTAAATAGCATTTAGGTATAAATACAATTGCACTTTTGTGATTAGCCCTCGGTCTGTAACGTGCAAAATATATTGTCAAATACGCAACTTTTTTGGGGGTGGCAGCACGGTCGCGGGTGTCATGGCGCCGTTCAAATTTCGTAGCGTTGATGTGTAATTAATTATAACAATTAAATTAGGTATCTGGTAACAAATACGTGTGGGTATAGATGATTTGTTATACAGTAAGTACAGTTGTATGCAGTAAAATCCTAGAGGCTACTGTCCCTTTAATCTTTTATGTCATTCTCATTATAGGATCGAAACAGCTTATTTCCTTCCTAGTTAGCAAAAATCTGAATCCCTCCATTTTAAGCAAGAATGGATTGACTCCACTGCATCTGGCTTGCTACAAGGTAAACTATGTATATATGACTATGAGGGTGCAACATGAAAATTATTTGGAACTTTGATGTTAATGGTTAAAACACAAAAAGATATTATAACTGTTATTCACTGCAAGCAATATGTTGTACATTGTACATGAGGGTTATACAGTTGATTATTATTGTTTTCTTGCAACTGTGACTGATGATCTTTCAGGGAGATGTTGACTTGATTGATGCTCTCCTTGCTTGTCATACGGACATGAGAAAAGCTGGGTTTGGTGGCGTCTTCCCCTTGCATGTTGCAGCTATGTGTGGCCACGAAGAAGTAAGTGCATGGTAGGGCAAGGATGTAATTATTATCATCACAGTGAAGTAAATATTACCGTGATGAAATCAATCCTACCAAGATGACGCAAATATTATCATGGGGAGGTAATAGATACCATAATCAGGTAAATGTAACTATGGGCCAGGTAACTATTACTATGATGTGTTACATATTACTCAGTGGCTACGCATCCGGTCATCCATTACAAAGCTCAGCACAGATTCCCAAATCCACGTCACGATTAGGCCATGCCCCCTTTCAAATCGTTGATTTTAATGGATTTACTATTGCTTCAAAAGTTACAAAGCACATTTTTTTGATAAAATACCTAAAGGTAAGTAATATAATGGTAAAAACTTATTGTTTATTGTTTTTTACTGAAAAAATATAGTTGTGATCACATAAGAATTACACCTGCCGCGTAGCCTGGGAGCTCTGCATCCGGTAACCGGACGCGTAGCCACGGCCTATTTATTATCATGACGTAAATATTATCATGGGAGGGTAAATATTATCATTAGGAGGTATACATTGACATAATAGGGTAGATATTACCATGAGCAGGCGATTCCGATAAAGAGGAGGTTCATGTAGCTATGATAAGTCTGGGTTGATTTCACATGTGATCAGTGCAAGAATATAATTGGTTCTGCACACAGGTGGTAAGAAAACTAGTGCAGAACACTGCTCTTGTGAATGACCAGGATAGTGTAAAATTTTCACCACTTCATCTCGCCTGCTACTATGGCCACGAAAAGGTAACTAAACTGTCTGGCATAATACAAACAGCCCTAGCTGCAATATTTTGAAAACTGCTATGCTGATGTCTCTGAACTGCTCGGCTAATTTCCTGACAATATAAGAATCCCACATCACGTGAGGTGTGTTTATGATTATATTAACTTAAAATTATTACTGGCTTAGCATGACTTTCTCGCACTAACAATATTCCTTGTATAGTGTTACACGTGTAAAAAAAAGTCTAGATGTTTTGGCTTCTACGTGCATCTAGGTTGTAGAGCTGTTGATTGCTAGCGGAGCGGACGTGAACATAGCGAGTGAAGTTGGCGACCGATCTCTACATCTGGTGGCAGCTAAAGGCTCTCTCAGCATCATCAAGCTGCTTGTAGAGGCATGCGCTGATGGTGAGTTAATCTACCTCATTCTGTGCGCCGACACCTTTGGGGTATGCATGTGCGTTGCACGTGAATTGATGGGGACAAAATACCAAACTACTGTAGGCAGTGCAGAGAGAGAGAAACAATAATGCCAGTACCTAGGATAGAAAGTTCAAGTGACAGAATTACAGCACGGAGAACCCTATTTTAGAAACAGCTACATGGCCCAACTCCCAGCTGCATTCGGGCTGTGTGGTCATAATCACATATGCACACACACACGTATGCACCCACGTACACACGTACAACCCACTTTCTTGCACTCTTACACTATACATACACTGTTTTGCAACATCAAAATATGTTATTATGCATAATAATATTATTACTGTTTTACTGTTATTATTATTATTAATATTATTAATCATCATCATCATCAATAAATTCTACTTACCTTTGTAAAATAATTTGAGGAAAAATTTATCACTAAGTTTTTCTTCATCCAGTGAATGCTAAGGATGTAGAGGAGCACACTCCTATGCATTTTGCTTGCAAGACGGGCCACACTGCGATCGTCTCTTACCTTCTGCAACCAGAACACCTGACAAAGCCACATGAGGCAAACATTTATGGTGACACACCAATGCATTTGTGAGTCGGCGCAGTATAGAGATTGAGCTGTGTAGCGTGTGAGAGAAACAATCCAGCATGCAAAATAAAACATCGTTATTATGTAAGAAGGCTCATATATCCAATTCAGCTTGACATCACATGACATAACATCACACAACATTACCTCATATCACATATCACATCACCTCATGTTGTTGTTTAACAAGTACTTAGTGTAAAATAATACAGACAGTCGTGTAAATGTGTCAACAAAGATAGCATAGCACTGGGAAAACACACAAGAAAACTAGCTATATAAAGCCAAAGCCACAGCAAGGCTTGTGATTTTGAACAGCAAGACGTCTAATACAAATCGGTATGTCTTGTTTAGGAAGGTATGAGGGTTGTGCTCTATTGCTTTGCTTCAGAGCTTGCTATAGTGGAAGGTATGGTCTAGTGAAGCAATTCATAAAGACTGTTGGACTGGGCAGTGTACCCATGGAAAACATCTTCAGTGAGACGGCCCTGCATGCGTGAGTTCTAGACCTTCATGGTTGTATATATGCATGTGCGTGCGTGCGTGCGTGCATGCATGCCTTCGTGCATCTGTGTTAGTGTGTGCATACGTGCGTTTATATATGTGCTATGTACTAGTAATGTTGAAACCTGTAATATAAAATTCTAAATTTTAAATATTCACCCTGAATGTTAAACCGATAATCATTATATGTTAATATTAACCTTAATGATTTTGCTTATTTCAGAGCTTGTACTAATGGCAAGAGTTTGGACCTAATCCAGTTTCTACTGGATCAAAAAGTTAGCATTAACTGTCAAGGAAAAGATGGTCATACTGGTAGGTTTGCTTTAGTGACTTTATAACGTCATTCCTATAGTTTGTAGGTACTTACTTGAGCCTGCTATTGCGCGTGTGTATGTAATATATGTATTTTCTTTACGTGCCATAGATAGGAGCTTTCAGTGATATATGCCCGTAAAGGGTATGAATTTTACCAACAGCAAGGGGTCGTGGTTGCATCCCTAATAACTGAGGTGTCCTTGAAAATTTACTAATGCCAACCTGGTTTTAAACTAGCATGGCTGACCTACCTTGTTTATCTCTGTATCATTCACTTTAATTCCCTTATTTAGCTCATCTGACATAGTCAGATGCAGCTTGTAGAATCACATGATCGTCCGTCCGTGCGAGCGTCCGTCCGTCCGTCCGTCAACAGTTGGGCACAAATCTTAACTGCTCGACGTACGGTCACGATATTCGGGACGTGGGGGGGTAATCCGAAAACGAGTTGGGATGTCGAAGCTGGGGGTCAAAGGTCAAAGGTCAAGAGGTGTAAAAGAAGGGGTACATTCACTCCTTAACTTAAGGTATAGGGAGGAAATGCAGAATTGCGGCACAAATCTAAACGGCTCGACCTAGGCTCGTGATAGTCGGTGTATAGCATCACGGTAGGAAAAGCCATCACTGTGCCGAAATTGGAGGTCAAAGGTCAATGGGCACAGGGAAGATTTTAGACATCTTCTGAGGACATGGTCTGACGGAGCGATTGAAAAACTTTTTTGTTTCAGCGGTGACCTAGCATTTTTATGGCTTTATTGAAAGGACCATGAAATGTACCTTCTGCTGACATGCGAAGAGTAAGTGTCGGATAACCTTTTGACCCTCAAGAGGAGGGTTAAACATGGATTTGTTTACTGTCTGTTAGAAAGAATTTGACTGCCGGGTTTGCTAGTAGAATCTATACATGCCTGGATGTATGAGGCTACAATGTCACAGTGAAATTTCAAAAGCTAAATTTGGTTGAAGAAGGTTTATGCTCCTTAAATCATATAATTTCTATGGCATTCTGTACTGTCAGTATGTTACATGTAATGTATGCCACTGCCAGTGGCCACTGCCATGCAGTGCATGTGGTGGTGGTACTGTGTAGTTTTTGCCTGCGTTAATTGGTTACAGGTGGCAGCTTTCTATTGCAGCCTGTAGGCTTGCGTAGGTAAATGGATGAGTGCTTACCTATTCTGTCTTGCAAATAGTTGTTGCTACTACGTACGATGGGAGCTTCCATCTTTAATCTGAAGACACTTAAACGTACGCGCCATCTCGTGGCAACTTTCATAACGATCCCAACGAACATTCCTTTGAGAAGGTTCCTGATACCATCGCTGTGCATTCCACTGTTTCGGCGTGTATGTGAACACATTTGGGACTAACAGGGTTTACTAGAATCCCACCACTCCACCACAGAGTCACCGCAGTAGACGTTAGATGAGCGCTGTCGCTCCGCGGCACTTGTTTGTTTATGCGTACCATGTAGTCACACATGAAAATTGTTGAAAATTAAGTGGGTTTGATAATCCTTCTTTGAAAGAAATGATTGCCATGGTGCTCCCTCAATCTTGCCGTGGTACTTGAAATTTCTGTTTGAACTAAAGGAAACATTCGCCTTGCTGTAAAATTTAAATGCGAACTTTGTCTGTTTCAGCATTGCACAGTGCCTGTTTTCACGGTCATATCAAGGTCGTGCAGTATCTGCTTGACCATGGAGCAGACATGAACCTGACTGCATACTCCAGTGACCAGAGCAATGGCAGTGAGAAAAAGGAGGAGCAGACCTGCCTGATGTGGGCATATGAGAGAGGTATTACATGTTGGATGTCTATAATGTCGTGTACGAGGCGCATGTCTATAAAATCTGAATATTATCAATTATGTAGCTACTATAACTATCGCAGTTTGCTGTAAAATGGGTTCAGTCATTGTGCATGTTTCTAATGTTAAATTTCTTAAACAGAGGGATATATGCATTGAAAGTGTGTTATCTTGGTTTATGTCATGTCCATTGGAAAAGGCTATAATATACCAGCTGTACCGTATTTTCCAACTGACAGGTCATGATGCCATTGTGACTCTTCTAAAGCACCATAAGAGACCCCACGATCAGTCAGCCTGTGGGGATTACTCCCAGCCTGGAGGGGAGGGCTCATATGTGTCAGTGCCATCACCCCTGGGCAAACTGCGTAGCATGACTAGGGGTGAGAGACTTCTTCTTGCCTCGTATTGGTCCACACTGTCACTCAGAAACTCCATGCTCATTGCTTCATTGGACCCTTTCATGAATTGCTTCAGCTCCAGTAGGAATGCCTTTGTACTTTCATTGGATTTAGGCTTATGACGCATAGCGAATTCTCTCCCCACTTGGTCCTTGCCCTGGGCAAATAGGACCTGATGACAAGATCTGCATGGAAATGAAATCTGAATCTGAACTGCCATCACATGTAGTTAGAGCTACATGTACACCTCCTGTGGCTGGTGCTGTAATCTGCAGGGATTATATTGTGGAATGACTTCATATTTGCTAGCTATTCATACCATGTTGAAGTGCAAACCATGCCCTGCACTAGTCTACCCCTGCAATAACATGTATGATCAGAACCATCTATGTCTTAATTGATAAATTGAGAGTTGTATCAAAATTAAGCTGTATGACATGTGGTGCAGATGTTTATTTCTGCATAAGCTACGTCTATATAATGTAAAATTGCAGATTTATAATGATAACATATATCACATTACATAATATAGCTGGTTAGGCACAAGAATGGCAAATGAACTGTAGGTCATCTGTCTCATGTAATTAAAGCTAGTCCCTGCCACACCCTCACAACCAATGTGCAAATGCTTACAGAGAAGATAGACGTCCTGCGCCTGAGGTCGACGCTGCACAGCCAGTTTCGCATGGTGCTTACTGACATCGAGTGTCTGGAGACGATCGGCAGCGGTTCGTTCGGCAACGTCTACAAGGGCATGCACCGCGGAAAGTTCGTTGCTGTCAAGAGGTGCGATAAAAAATGTTTTTTGGCTTGTTTTTAGCTCACTTTGACATCGTCAATCTGAGCTATTGTCATGGGTCGTCGTACGTCCGTCCGTATGTTTGAAATTGGGTATAGTTGTTATGCTGATCTCCCATTATTAAACGTCCTATTTGAAGCACGCTAGTCGACGTACTTTCAATTTTTTGGCAAAAATGGGAATTGCCATTAGTCAGTTCAGGTTCAACGGATTTTGCTCATTTTTGGTATGTGAATGAATAAGGGCTAGGGGTTTTGATTTTTGAAAATTATGCAAATTAGGTAGGGTTTGGCAATTATATAGCATATTATATAAACACAAACAGTCTGTGGTGTCAAACTCGTCTGGTTTGTTTTACAAGATTTCATTGACAATATCTTTAATGCAAAATTGGTATTTCCTCTCCACTCTGCCGATAAAACGTCTATATTAGAGTAAAGATTTACAAAACATGTCGGAACACAGCATAACCTATTTATTTCAAGCTCCATCGCTACAAAGCGGGTATAGCGCCATCTACGGTCACAAATTGTGATTCATTTTGGTTTATAAATTATTATTGCGATATACAGATGGCAATCGTTTCTATAATGTACGTCGATGGTTGCTCAATTAAAACTGACTTCTTCTTACTCACTCATTTGTGTTCTTTTTTGTGGTGAGCTACAGTGTCATTGACACTTTCATTGTGGTGAACTACAGTGTCATTGACACTTTCATTTTTGTTTGTTAAGAGGTGCGACTGAAACGATGTTCTTTTAACAGTTCAAGGGTTTGCTTTATGGTAAGAAGAGCACCTGAAACAGTGTTTCTTGGGATTATTTTTTGTTAAGAGGTACATCTGAAATGGTGTTCTTTTTGGGCTTGTTTTTTATAAGGTGCACCCAAAACAATTTTTTATTTTTTAGCTTGTTTGTTGTTAAGAGGTGTGCAAGAAATTGTTTTTTGGCTTTCTTCTTAAGAGGTTTGCAAGAAACTGTTTCTTTGGGTTTTTTAAAATGAGGTTTGCATAAAACAAGGAAAATTTTGGGCTTTTTTGTTAAGAGGATTCAATGAAACAATTGTATTTTTGGGGCCTGTTCTTTGTTAAGAGAGGCACATGAAACAGTGAGGTTTTTTTGGTTTAGAGGTTTGCGCAAAACAATGGTGTTTTGAGGGCTTGCTTTTTTGTCAAGAGGTGCACATGAAAACATGTTTTATTGGGGCTTGTTTTTTGGGGTGTGGGGGTTCTTGTTTTTTTTGGCTATCTAAAAGAATCTCAGGTAATGGATACTTTAGCATCATTGGCCAAATAAGAAATCTGACAGTTTTATGATTCGTTTCAGAATTTAGCGAGTGTAGTTACAGTTTAGGTAGATTTTTGCGAGCTTTAAGGTATCAGTTGATAAAATCATTTGTTCTCGACCTCAGACAGAGTCAAGTTATCAACGTCTATAAATAAATATACTATAGGGCTATCTTAAAACATTTATTCACAGTGTCGTTTTCAACCCTTTACAATTAGCATGTTTGAACGCTGTTGGTATGTGTTTATGTTTTAGGTATCGTGCAAATATACTATGTGCCAAATCGGATGTAGACATGTTTTGCAGAGAAGTGTCCATCATCTGCCAACTCAATCATCCATGTGTTATCAAATTTATTGGAGCCTGCCTAGACGACCCAAGTGTAAGTGGGATAAGGTGCATGAATAAATCACTAGTGGTTTCAAAGTGTAGCTGCAAGCATGAAACTGTATAATAATATCTTTAAATTATCAGCCACAGCACACACGCACACACATATACAGGCACACAAAGGATTAATTACTCTACTATATTAATGCACAATCTCCATAAACAGGGTCTCCAACCATTCCGCATTCTGCGGAATCATTACGATTTCTAGGCTTAATTTCCGCACTCCGCAGCGGCAAGGTTATATTCCTCATTTCAGTTGCACTGTATAAAATTTGCACTGATTGTTCGCATTGTTCGCTTGGACACATTGTTTTTTTTTCAGCCGGTGCCTGGCACTGGCCACGCGCTGGTGCAGTAGAGATGCAGCAAGTTTATTAATAGCCGTCACTGCGCGATAGGCTATGAGCCAGACCCCCCAAATTGACCGGTCGGTACCATACAGATGGAGTAAGGCTCATTGTGATTTTTAGCAAGATATAT
>NW_014577126.1:238537-246037 GCF_000485595.1 Priapulus caudatus | reverse complement strand
TACTTTAAACACTTTCCTTATCATTACTTTAACTTCCAATGGTTGATCGCATAGTTAATGGTCACTTTACGTTCTCACTCACCAGTCTCACTGAGGCAAGGGAGTCGCAGGCTGTGGCCCTGCTGTCTAACAGCATCGCGAGCGTGTTCACGCTGCAGGGCGAGGCGACGGCAGTAGCAGTGACAGATGTGTGCGGCGCGTACCCGGGTGTCGTGCCGCCGATGACCGGCCACGTGAATGCGCTGCGCTCACGCTGGGAGCAGGAGGCGAGCAAGACTGTCGCGAAGGACGAGCTGAGGAGACAGATGCCACTCGACAAGAACGGTGCGTCGATCGTGATGCGTGGCCGCAGGAACATAGCGATGTTCTCACTTGTTAATGAGCGTGGAACGTGCAATTTTGGTCCGACTTGATAATGCAAGTCGAACGTAGTGACATGCAAATTTGTTAATGGACCTGGAACGTGCTGTATTCTTCTAACTTGTTAGTGAAGTCGTGTACATGCAGTCGTCTTCTGGCTTGTTAAGGAACGTGAAGGGTGCAGTTATTTTTGAACTTGTTAATAAACATGGAATGTAAATTCCGGTTCCTACTCATTAACCAAGTAATTCATTAATATAAGTCTTGTTCTGACTGTTATGAACATAGGGCACAGGGAACTTATTGTAAAGCATTTCTTGTTTCTTGCTTTTTTGGGTGACAATTTTGAAGCATTAAAGCTTTTCAGTTTTGACAGTAGTTCCGGTTGCAAAGATATAAAACCGGCCTATCCAATACATCTACACATGGTTTTTTCAATACTGACAAAGAATCTTTTGCAGTATCTATTCTATAATTAAATAAGAAGGTAATATAATGTTACTACCTACCTACTATTTCTGTTTAATAGCGAATAGGTTAAATAATATTGCAAATAAAGGTTTGAAAGTGTAAGGATATGTTAATTGTTTGCAGGTTATGTGATGGACCCACTGAGCACCACACTGAGGATGCCTGTCCCTGTTCAACCCAGCCCTAGTTACTCCATCACTAACAGCATATTCACTCAGGTAGACGGAGCATATGCAAATTCGATGTATAAATCACCATTTTACACTCTACATAGAAATATGTGTTATTATTTGTAGTGTCTGCACATGTTGAAGCCATCTGAGTAAAATACAACTTGGAGCTGCATCAGCTTACTTTAGTCCTACATTAGTGGTGTTTTAAATAATTAGGGCCGTATTTCACAAAAGTGGCCTACTAGTGTCGTGTAGCAAGCGCTGTTCTCAACCTTTATTGATTCATACTATCTCCAACATCATTTTCTCGTCATGTGCTCGTAATACACTAAAACACTGCGTGTATTCCTGTAGATTCATCGTGAGTGGGAAGCCATGAAAGGTCCAGCCTTCCAGGCTTGCTGGGATGCCATAGAGGACGGCAGGGGCCCGGAGACGGTCGTCGCCCTGAGGGTTACTCCTCAATTCAACGACCCCAAGACTTTCACGCCGCAGAACACTCCTGAAAAATTGAGTGAATGGAGAAATCAGATGGATGCGATCCTTGGAGTCGACGAGGCAGGAGTGAAGGCCTGTGACCAACCCACGGTTGAGGCGAAGGCACTTCACAGTGGCGGCAATGGACGTGGCAGTGGTGCACACGAGCCCGATGACACCGACGATGTGGAAGTGGCCACTGGCAGTAAGGACCCACCGTCACAATCCGAGAAGAAGCCGTGGTGTGTGGCGATGGTCGCCGAGGCAACGGATGCCGGACATCCCCCGCACCATGGCAAGGCGAACCACGACGCGGCCGAGAGTCGACAGGATGGCTTTGCCCCAAAGCAGCACGTCACCATGACGACGGTGATGATCGTTGATGATGGTTATTCCGAGCAGTCGCAGGAGCGACATGCTAACGGAGGATCAGAAATACTCATCAGGCGAGTGAACACAGTGAAACTTCTCAATGAAAGCAATCGGAAAGATCAGGCAATTGGCAACACGGCAGTGGGAAGATCGGATGGAGAGATGCTGATGGATGCTGAGTGCATGTTGGAGCCGAGTGCGGAGGGCTTCTGTGAGGACTACATACAGCGTGGGGACGCCTGTGTGCACGGCGCACTGCTGGAGACGAGTAACGTGTCCAAGATGAAGAGCATGCTGAAACTCACGTAGAGATGTCCCAGATATCATGAGAGGGGGATATATTTCTCCGTAGGTTCTTAAGATTCAACCTTTGATGTAGCCACAGGGACGTTTGGGGTCAGGCTACGAAGAGATTGAACTCTGCTGCTATCTCGGAGCGATCTAATGCTGTAATCGTTTGCTCGTTAGTGCCAAAATTTACATAGTGATCGTGTATAATATAAGTACTTGCGTATATGAACCCGTGAACCAGTTGGTGAATAGTGTTATGTGATTATGCATAGCATCTGCTGCCTTTCTAGTCATTTAGAGAAAACAATGAAACTGTTGTTAATGCATGCGTTAGTTGGTTTGGAACAACACTCCTTTATAGCAGTATTAGTACGATTTCAGTTCAGGTAGAAGATTTTACAGCGTATTTATCCGTTTATTTATGGAGCGTAATATTCGTAATGCCGTTTGTTTGTAGATCTGTACTGACCTCTTGTAGTGTACTCTGACTGTGGTACTGCTTCTTATGGTGCATGCAATTTTAGTTATTATATATAAAAATAACAAATCGATGGAAAATGAGGCGTTTACCTCACTAACACGTGAGTGTAACGATAAATTGTAAGATAGAGGTTTGAGTTCGTGACAACAAAGACCGTACACAGTCTTCTATATTGTACACAGACTTTATATTGTATGTGGTCTTTGGTAACAATGGTTACGATCGGTGATCACGTGAAGCCCCTAATGTGATGCAGTATTAAAAATGAGCTTGGTCGATTTTACACGTTTTATATCTCTATAGATGCCCTTCACTTGTTAGGGCCTGACCATAGTCTGAAAGTACTATAAGTAAGTGGATTGAAAGTAATCTGTCTGCAGCTAAGCATGCCTGGTTGCTGGCATTGAACTAGAATCCGTCGTCTCATTGTACCATGTGTGAATTATATGTCAGTTTTTAGCTCAGCTTGACATCGTCAAGTTGAGCTATTGCCATGGGTCGTCGTACGTCCGTCCGTCCGTCCGTCCGTCCGTCCGTCAACATTTGGTTTCGGTCAACGATAACTCAGGAACCGTTTGACCTTCAGCTCTAAGCACGTAGGCAGCTGGCGAAATTGTATTGTGTATAATTTGTGGACTGCTCGTGTTAACATTGTATATCCAGTAAATGACACTATATATGGGAAACAGACTGAGAAACAACTGGCTTAAACATGTCCGTGACTGGATTTCGCGGTGGTACATAAAGCGTCAACCGTAGCCCTATAGTAGAAGTATGACGATAGAACATACCTGCCTGTCGCGGTGAGTGATGCTCGTGTGTACATATCAGCGTAACCTAGCCTAATTAGTAATTAGTATGAGAATCATACCTGGTTTGTCCGCTGATGATGCTTGCTGGTTCAGATCTCATCTACAGAGCAACTACGTATCTGAGCATGCAGGGTTCATCCTCTCTTATGTTGCAACTTCGGCAATGGCCGCTGTAAAACAAAAGAAATTCATATGTAGTGCATCGAAGCTATTGCCATTTTATACGCATCGGCCTTGTCGCATAGATTTTGAATACCGAACCTTCCACACGTGAGTTGCAAGAGAGCCTTGCGATGCAGAATTTATGGTGTCTTCGTAATGCATCGCGGATCTGTTGCGTCTGCCGACTCAAGAATTCAAGTCGTTTGAATGCGGTTGGCTGCTTTCGGGAGCGAGGTTTACATCGACCTAAGCTCGAGATCCGGGGAAGCGATTCACCGAATAAGACCGAAAGTTATCATGTTCAAGGTGTAAAAAATGACATTTTCAGGAAAATAATACGCAGTGGGCTACGCGTTCAACTTACACACACACAGCACACACACACACACCCAACACACACACAACAAGACGGCACGTCACACAGCACCACGCACGGGCACTGGTGCCGAAGGTAAATTCTATCTGCCCGACGCACGCAGCGCACAGGCTACGCTACGACAGCACACGCCGAGCTACGCAGCCACGCAACGCACGCAGCATGCACACATCGAGGCCAGGAAGCAACGTTGCATGCATCGCAACGCAGGCACACAACGACGCACACACAATCCACAGCGCCATTCGCGGCGAAGCCACACGTGGTGGGACAGCGCACACGCAGTCACACACACACACAACACTCCGCCCTTCTCGTCTATCTCACGATCAGACATGGCACACACGGCCAACACGGCGCCAGGATCACGCACGCACGCACGCGACACAGCGCACAGCAACACACACACACACACACACGGAGCGCACAGCGCACCAATTCGCAGAGGCACAGCACACAACACCTCCTCTCGCTCTTTCTGACACACAGACACAACACACACACACAGTCCATCAACAGGTTACGACATCAGCTACCACTATGGGCATCGGGGGAATCCGTCGCGCGAAGTGCTGGAGCGAAAGTGAATATTTTATCAATCAAATATCACCACACACGCACAACTCCTTTTTTCTGCTTCTCTTCTCTCTATTTCCCATCCTTCAACTTCTCATCCGTCTCTCAATTCCGATAGCAGCCTCTCTCCTCTCTCTCTCACACACATCAGCAACACACATGACACACGCATAGCCACACACACACACCCACAACAAGCAGGAACGACAGTGTGTGTGGGTGTACTCGTGTGTGCGTTGTGTGGTGTGTGTGTGTGGTCGCTCGTCTAGTGTACTTGTGTTGTGCGTCCGCGTGTGTGCATGTGTGTGTGGTTGGTGTGGTAGAGAGAGAGACGGAGGGGAGCGAGAGAGAGAAGAATAAAGTTTGTGGTGTGTGTGTTGTGTTATGTGTTTTTGTGGTCTTTTCGTGTTCTATGTGTTCATTGTGTGTGGTGTGTGAGGAAGAGAGAGAGAGAGAGATAGAGGAGCGAGAGAGAGAGAGGTGTGGTGTGTGTGTGCTAGGTGTGGTGTGGTGTGTGTGTTGTGTGGTGGTGGTGTGTGTGGTGTGGTGTGCCGTATGCGTGTCATCATGTTGTGCACAACACATCACACACTACACACGACACACGGTGGTGTGTGTGTGTGACGTAAAGCAGAGCAACGAGAGCAGGACAAGACCGAACGTACGGAGAGCCAGATGAGTAGGACTCATCACTCAAAAGAGATGCGATCGAGCGTCTCTCTCGCATCTCACAACGTCGATGCTCTCTCGTCACGACATAACACCACATAACACATGACACTCGGCACACGTCACACACACGATCACACACACACAACACACACAGCACTACACAAACACGATCACGCGTCTTCTCTCTTTGTCGCTCTGTCGTCTCACTGCGTGTCTCTCGCTCTTGCTTGTTGTGTCTCTGTAGTTCGTGCCACACACACAACACTGTGCACATCGACTCGATTTGCCGATACACAACGGCAGGACAGCAGAGGGCAAACGGAGACACACCACACACACACATCGTGTGTATGTGTCTGTTTTGTGATGTGGTGTGTGTGTGTGTGGTGTCGACACGACCACACACACACTTCGGCGTGTCGTGCGCAACGAGCACACACACACACCCTTCTTCTCTCCGAACTGAGCAACCCATTCGCACACGCCACACGCACACACACATGATGCACGACTATCACAGCACTGAGCCAAAAGACACAGGCAGAGCGACGGATGTGTGTGTGTGTGGTGTTGCGTGTGCGCGGTGTCGCACTAGTCAGCAGCATTGTGTGGCGTGTTGTGTCAATGCGTCGTTGCTGTGCAGTGCGTGCGTGCGTTGCGTGTCGATGCGTGTGCGTGCGGGCGTGCGCTGCGTGCGTGCGTGCGTGCGTGCCAGTGCGTGTGTGTGTGTGTGTGGTGTGTGTGTGGGGTGTGTGTTCACAACCCAGCGCGCGGCACATACACACACACCACCACGCCGACGCACCGCACGACGACGCACGCACAGCCCGTGTTACGTACACACGCACGCACCACGGTGTAACTGAACACGGCACGGCCGCACGTGTACTGTGGCACAGCAACCTACACACACACACGCACGCACTACACCCACGCACGCTGTACACTACGCCGTGTACGTGCCACACGCACGCACGCACGCTAATCGTACGTACACACACGCACGCACGCACGTGTTAACGTGCAGAACAGCGCCACACGCACACGCGAAGCACGTGTACGTGGCACCCACGTCACGCAGTGTACGTGCACACTACACGCACGCACACGTGCACGACACACGCACGCACAACGTGGCATGCACGCACGCCACGCACGTGTAGCGTGCACACGCACGCACCGTCACGTGTACTGTAACGACCGACACGCAAGTAGGCATCAGGGATTCGGCTACAGCAGAGCACGCGTACGTGCACCCGCACCCGTGTACGTGTCCCTGCTTTCAACATCGAGTGTTGAACGCATTCATACAAACGTAAAATCGAGGCAAACATATCACGATCGCCCAAGCACTCCACCTCCCCGCAGTTACTTCCCTCACCTCCCGCCAGGTACAGTCTGACGACAGAGCTGAGCCAAATATGGTTACATACAAAGAGAGGCGTCAGTTTGTTCCTATGGTTATGTGTCGCACAGTGTGATGGTTAATGTTTAGGCACATCTCCTCAAACAGCCAGCACTACGATGCTTAGCTGGATTCAACAACTGGAATTTCAATTCAACAATTGCGTACGCAGGTGCTACGCTGCGTTTGATTAATTGCAGAAAACTTTGGACGTACTTCGTAGAAACTCGGGTAGCGCAATTGCACTTTACGCAACGGTTGATGAATCCGGCCCAGGACCTCTGTTGGCAGTTAATGCTCCAGAAATCAAAGAATTGATAATTAACAATCTATAATAATAATGAAAAATAATAATAATAATGAACTAATATTAATATAATAATAATGATGAGCAAACAATATAATAATCATATAACAAATAATACAATAACAAAAATAATAATAAAAATTAATAATTAATAATAATAATCAATAACATAATAATAATAATAATAATAATAATAATAATAATAATAATAATAATAATAAGTATTATTCTCGATACTGGAGAGAATGTGGAGGCAGTGGATTCCTACAGACACGAAAGTTATATAATAATATTATTTTGAGAATTCCGATTGCCTTTGCATTGAAGTTAAAAGAATATTATAGATAGAATTATGAAAAACACAGTAGCACTGTTCATCTTAATCAGCTACTGTTGTTAAGGGGTTATAGACACGCGCGGGTTTCAGCCAAATTTGCTGGGCGGCGCACGGACTCGGAAACCCGACAATCGAGGACAAGAAAACAACAAGGCGCGCAGCTTAAACCAGCAAACATAAATAAATAGTTGTATTTCAAACGCGGCCGCTGATAGGAGATAAAAACCG
>NW_014577126.1:230494-238512 GCF_000485595.1 Priapulus caudatus | reverse complement strand
AACATGTTTGAAATTGGGTGTAGTTGTACTGTCTGCTGCTCCCATATGGAACGTCCTATTTTGAAGCACGCCAGTCGACGTACTTTCGAGCCACGGCAATTTTTTTGGCAAAAAATGGGAATTGCCATTAGTCAGTTCAGGTTCAACGGATTTTGCTCATTTTTGGTATGTGAATGAATAAGGGCTAGGGTTTTGATTTTGAAAATTATGCAAATTAGGTAGGTTTGGCAATTATATAGCATATTATATAAACACAAACAGTCTGTGGTGTCAAACTCGTCTGGTTTGTTTTCAAGATTTCATTGACAATATCTTTAATGCAAAATTGGTATTTTCCTCCCACTCTGCCGATAAAACGTCTATATTAGAGTAAAGATTACAAATCATGTCGGAACACCAGCAAACCTATTTATTCAAGCTCCATCGCTACAAAGCGGGTATAGCGCCATCTACGGTCACAAATTGTTGATTCATTTTGGTTTATAAATTATTATTGCGATATACAGATGGCAATCGTTTCTATAATGTACGTCGATGGTTGCTCAATTAAAACTGATTTCTTCTTACTCACTCATTTGTGTCCTTTTTTAGCTCATCTGACATAGTCAGATGCAGCTTGTAGAATCGCATGATCGTCCGTGCGTCCGTCCGTGCGTCAACAGTTGGCACAAATCTTAACCGCTCGACGTACGTCCCGAATTCGGGACGTGGGGGGGGGTAATCCGAAAACGAGTTGGATGTCGAAGCCTGGGGGTCAAAGGTCAAGGTCAAGAGTGTAAAAAGAGGGGAACATTCATCCTTAACTTAAGGTATAGGGAGGAAATGCAGAATTGCGGCACAAATCTAAACGGCTCGACCTAGGCTCGTGATAGTCGGTGTATAAGCATCATGGTAGGAAAAGCCATCACTGTGCAAAATTGGAGGTCACAGGTCAAAGGTCAGTGGGCACAGGGCAGTTTTAGACATTTTCTGAGGACATGGTCTGACGGAGCGATTGAAAAACTTTTTGTTTCAGCGTGACCTAGCATTTTTATGGCTTTATTGAAAGGACCATGAAATGTCCTTTCTGCTGACATGCGAAGAGTAAGTGTCGGATAACCTTTTGACCCTCAGAGGAGGGTTAAACTTGGATTTGTTGACTCGTCTGTTAGAAAGAATTTGACTGCCGGGTTTGCTAGTAGAATCTATACACTGCCTGATGTATGAGGCTACAATGTCACACGTGAAATTTCAAAGCAAATTGGTTAAAGAAGGTTATGTTCCTTAAATCGTATAATTTCTATGTCATTTCGTACTGTAGTCATGTTACATGTAACGTATGCCACTTGCCAGTGGCTGCTGCCAGTGCATGTGTTGGTCGGCAAGTTTTTGCCAAATAGATTTTTACACACATCCAAATTCGAGCATTAATACTATAGGGGGGGGGGTTGCTTAAATGAATCATTATGTGTTTTTTTCCATTATTTGATGGAGTACGGAGTAGGAAAATGTGTTTGCCGCCACACATTGAGACATGAGACTTGAGACTTGACGAATCATTGTGTTTTTTTTTCATTATTTGATGGAGTACGGAGTATGAAAATGTGTTTGCCGCCACACATTGAGACATGAGACTTGAGACTTGACGAATCATTGTGTTTTTTTTTCATTATTTGATGGAGTACGGAGTATGAAAATGTGTTTGCCGCCACACATTCAGACATGAGACTTTCCCACCCCAATTACCTTCCCTTCTGAGATTTAATATTTCTTGTTAACATAAAAGTAAGTAGAATATTGTATAAGCCGTGATTTATCTTTTTTGCCTATATGATGGTTTATCAGCAAAGCATGTAATTTCTCCATATTTCAATGTTTATTCTTGGAATATCAAGTTGTGAAAAAAATGAAACTCCGATGTTTGTTACCCCAGACGAATGTATCTTGTTGTCGAAGCATTGCTTGGTAGTATGTATTGTGTCTGTAATAGTGAATGAACTGTCTGTGAGTGTGCAAGGTGAATGAATCGTTACCGCCTTGTCATGCTTGTATAATGAACAAACTGTATGTCAGAAACAATATAAGAAATAAAGGTGAAGTATATTAAATGAGGCGGACATAAAGTTTTGCTTCTAAGGTGTATGCAAAGTTTTAAAAGACAGTATTCATGTAATTATCAATGATCGAACCATCAGGTCAATCTTTTAAAGCAAAGACAATCAAAACTGTCTAATTATGACTATTATAATTTTCACTATCTGTAATTGTAAATTATAGCAATACAAGAAAATACAATACAATACAAGCAAAGCAATACAAGCAATACAAGCAATACAATACAATACAAGCAAAGCATACAATACATACAATACAAACAATACAAGCAAAGCAATACAAGCAATACAATTGTATGTGAACACATTTGGGACTAACAGGGTTTACTAGAATCCCACCACTCCACCACAGAGTCACCGCAGTAGACGTTAGATGAGCGCTGTCGCTCTGCGGCACTTGTTTGTGGTGAGCTACAGTGTCATTGACACTTTCATTAAAAATTCTTTTCAATATTTTCCTTTCAAATCCTCAGGTTTTACGTTTTACAATGGGTACAAATGTAATCTCCTAATCGAGTTCTTTGGAAATAAAATGAAACTTTCCAAAGACACGTGGTGTGCACATATGGGTGCGCACAATTTGTTAACTAGTCTATCAAGCATTAAACATGACATCACTCACCATTTTCTGAATGTAATACGAATTCGGACATTTTCATTTGAATTCATTTTGTATTTGGTATAAACGTAGCTAGGTGTACATTTTTTTTCACAACGTGATTACAAACGTTATTTGTGCGCCTTGGAAACGGTGATGGGGAGAGAGAACCCCATATCCTTATATCGCTTGATTTCTCCTCTCATTCTCGCTTTAATGTTCGTTTGATGCTCTCCCCTTGCGCTCTCGTTGCTCGCTCTTCCCTTTCCCCTAACATGGTCTTCTCTCCCTCCTGTCTCTTTTTTGCACTTCGTCCGGTTTCCTTCTATTTTGTTCAATGCGGCCAGCTTGCGCATTCTTTCTCTGTCGCTCACAATCACCCTCGCCATGTCTCTAAAAATCTCTATCCATCTCTCGATCTTTATCCATCTCTCTCTATGCATCTCTATATATATATATCTCCCTCCATCTCTCCCTCTCTCTTTCTTTCTCTCTCTCTCTCTCTCTCTCTCTCTCCTGCCCTTGTTAGACTATGTTCCCTGCGCCGTACATCTGACGTAGGTAGTAGAGTACGTCGCCAGGGCGCCAGCCCACCTTGCCGTGGCACAGTGGGCAGGCCGACTCGACGGGGAACTGCACCTTGGGACTGAGCGGATCCTCGGAGAACGCTCCACTCAGCCGCCGATTCACCGAGTTGTGCACCCGCCACATCCACAGCATCGCCCCCTCATGGTCGTGCACGTCCGTCTCCATGGTGACGGACTCGTGGTTCAGGAAGTTTTGGCGGCACACCTGGCAGCCGAAGAAATGTCTGACGAACGAGCGCATGGCGTGAAGCACCTCGAGGGGATCTGTCGCCGGCGACGACGGCGACGACTGTAACCCTGGCAACGATCAGCAATGTCGGGTACCAGCTACGTGTACAGATCAAGCTTACTACTATTACTGTTGCAATTATTGTTGCTATTACTGTTACCATTATAATTATCGTTGTCGTTATCATTATCACTATTATTATTGTTATTATTATTAGTAGTAGTAGTAGCTAGCAGGGGCGTAGCCAGGATTTTCAAAGTTGTAGGCACGACTATCTGAGCGGAGCGCCACCATGGGTTGGCGCGGAGCGTACAAGAACATTTTTGGTTTTACAAACCCCCCAGATGGCTGGAAACGGCCCTTCCCGAGTGTTCATTCTGGTTCCCTGGCCTCTTGCTAACTTGAGACACCTCATTCAATATCACTTTTAAACCCAAAAAACAAACGAGTTAACGAACGAGTTAAAATGTTAAAAAACTGACAAGATCGGATCCTAGTCTTTTTCGGCGGGTAGAGTGTTGAATGAAACGGCACGCGATAGAAATGACAGCCTAGATGACAGAAGAATAGGTCACCTAATTTAGCCATATTCTTGCTACGTTCATTTCAATAGTTTTTCCTGTCTAGACTCTTAAACTCGTCCAGCAAGCTTATGGATTTGAATTATGGGTGTTTAAAAAAAAGAAGATAACTTGGCCAAAAAAGGGCCTACAGTGCTACATACTGGCTACGCCCCTGGCTAGTATTATTATTAGCTCATTAGATGTTTAAAGTCATAAACACTGATCATGGAAAGTAGGTGGGGTGAACATATTTGTGCTCACAGACTTCTAAAGCTGCAGTACAGGACTGATACAGCGTAAAACGCTGGTATATTATATAGTAGGAGGAAAATAATGTATTTGACTGCAACGTTTATATTCTCTGTCCGGCCGCCTTCCCTCCGATCTCTACGCTATCGTTAAGCGGTGTACCGAACATCACTGTAACGTGACGCAGTGACCATCACGTACCTGAATTCATGCTTCTGTTGGCTGCCTCCGCCGCGACGGTCAGCGAGTGGAACATCTGCCACAGGCCGCAGGTGTAACCGCGGTAACGAGGCTGGCTACCCCGGCAAGCGACCCATCCCACAACATCGCTAATGTAGGTGTCATTGCCGTGCTGAAATACAGTTGACTGCTATCATAAACATGGAAATCTAGACAAGATAGATACGGATGAGAGGCAACAACAATGGAAAAAATAGCGACTACACCGCCACTAACAGCAACAACAACAACAATAATAATAACAACAACAAAACATTAAATAACAATTGCGCTAAGAGGTTACGCAATGTGAGCATTCTCAGAGCTCCTCTATTCGATGGCATCTACGCCATATAAACATTGTCAGCTATACTCCATTTGCAGTCGGTTCATAAAAAAGAGGGTATCCCCGAATTAATAAATCAATTGGCGAAATTTTTAAATTGATTATTCGAAATATTCGAAGTTTGAGAAGCGTGGCTGTGAATTCGTACGTGTGGGTCGCGCGGTGCGCAGGTTTCGCTCGTATGACTATGACGACCGTATAGAAAATATACTAATCGTTTATATTAACTATAATAACTATACTAAATCATATGAATAACGGGGCGTCACTAGAGCGCATGCTTTTTTACTCGACTTGTTGGTTGATTTGACCTAGCGTTTTACTCTTGATTTTGCTCTTTACCATTGACCTATAACGTAAATGATAAAAAAGCTACAGAGAATCTGGAAGTCAGTAAGTAGAGTAATCTCGTGGTCCATCACACCAGTAGCCTCGTGTATCAAAGTTCTCAAATGTATCCGACATGCTCTAGTACGACGCGTACCGGTTGATCGGGTTTTCCCGTGAGCTTCACGGAAAACTCCTGCAATGTTGTTGCGTTTCGGCCCCATAGCCAATGCAGCAGCTGATGCAGCTTTCTCACGACGCGCTGCTCACCGGGGTAATACTGCATGAAAACATGAGCGCATAAACTAGGAGCATCTTATTGTTATACAATATTATTATTTTATGATAATTAAGATGTAAGATTAATTACAACAAATTACGACAAATTACGACAAATTACAACGACGAATTCTTATAGGCCCTACATCTTACTATTCTTATTGTCCTCACTTTATGTACTCTCGCTCACAACTCTGATTAGTCAATATAAGTATTTATTTCAGCAGTAGGAACAGTCCTAATTATAAAAAAACAAGGTAGTAAAACATTTATTGATGCGATGCTACCTGCTATTATATACTACAATATCATTTATTCATGACATTTATTCATGATGATCAGAATTATGAACAATTCCCGTATTTAAACGCTAGTTAAAAATGTTGTAGAAGAACTTGAACCAGGGCATAAGGCGCATTATGAATAATACAATGATAAATATAATGAAATATAACATGATACTCGTAACCTGACCGAATGTATAATCGATAAAATATACCCAGTATATATACACAGTATACGTATATATATATATATATATATATATATATATATATATACTATAACATAACAAACCCTTTAACCGTCGTAGATGCTGTTAGACAATATTTTAGGAAACGATCGCGTAGGGTGAATACCTTCGCGAGTACACCGACATACTCTCTCAACGCCGCCATCTTGTCACCATTCAGTTCTCCCTCCACCAACTGGACATCATGAGACAGCGACTGCCAGAGGGAGCTCTCTAGGTCCCTGTTGTATGTAGGCGGTACCAGCGGCAGCATGCGCTTCCTCAGGTAGTCGTTGACGGCACGCATTACGGGACTAGTTCTCCACGAGCCCCTAAGATCAGCAGACAAACATAGGCCTACAGATACCCTTCGCTTCCTTCCATCGACATTCATAAACTTGCAATGGTCACAACTTCTCCGTGATCACCTAGCTTCCCTAGCTCCAAGAAACGGTCTTGCTAATCACTTTGTATTACAATATTACAATGTATTTGTGTAATTGTGTATTTGTGCATATGTGTCATTACTTTGTATTACAATATTACAATGTTTAGACAATCAGTCGCACAGCCTCGTCGGGCTACTAGCTTCCCCAGCTCGAAGTAAAATGTAACAGCCGCTGGCAATTAAAAAAAAATCTTATCAAGCGAGACATTTTACTTCTTTTTGCCTTTTCTATGTACGGCTAGATTATTGCGCGAAATCAAACAACGATGACTTTGACAACAGAACCCGTAGGCTGTGGGCTTGAGATTGGAAACAGTGAAGCGGGCCGAAAACGGATTTGGATCAGTTATCCGAATTGGAACCACTGATCCAAATTTAAATCAGAAAACTGAAATGAAATGTGCGATACAAATCGGTGATGTAGTAACTACTACTAGTTCGGAACTAGTAATACGGATTGGAAGTGGACATACAGATTTGAACCGATGGCCCCGAACGGAATCAGTGATCCAATATTCGAAACGTACACGCCCTCAACATTCCGTACCAGTGCAGCCTCTGCATGCGGTCCCCGTGCGGCGGAAACACGACAACAATAGGCCAGGTCGTCGGCTCGATGTACATCGATGATGCTGCTCTCTGCCGATCGGTGAGGTTTCCGTACAAGCGCGCCCCGGCTACGCCACGCATGTTAGAGATGTCGAGAAGTACCTGCATCGATAATAGCGATCATGATAAATGCATGAGATTCAGCAGTATAGCTGGAGAGAAATATGCGAGACATGCAGTCTGTTCTCACAATAACATAGTATATATAACAGAGTAATACAGCTCTAAGCACGTAGACTGGCATGTATTGGTGTATAATTTGTGGACTGCTCGTGGTGTACATGTATACAGTATGACATATATAGGGAAACAGACGGAGAACATAACTGCTACATGTCCGGTGATGGATGTTCGCGGTGTACATAAAGCGTAACCTAGCCTATAGTAGAAGTAGACGAAGAACATACCTGCTGTCCGGTGATGGATGCTCGTGGTGTACATACAGCGTAACCTAGCCTATAGTAGAAGTAGATGGAGAATATACCTGTTGTCCGGTGATGGATGCTTGCTGGTCAGATCTCTCTAGCAGCAGCAACACGTATTGAGCATCAGGGTTCATCCTCCTTATGTTGGCAACTTCGGCATGGCCGCTGTAAAACAAAAGGAAATTTCATTGTAGTGCATCGAAGCTATTGCCATTTTATACGCATCGGCCTTGTCGGCATAGATTTTGAATACGAACCTTCCACACGTGGAGTTGCAAGCTTGCGATGCAAATTTATGTTCGTAAGTCGATTGTTCGTGACTCAGAATTCAATCGGTTTGAGATGCGTGGCTGTGGGAGCGGGTTACAGCCCTATAGACCGAAGGTCCGATAGACCAAAGGTTATGTGTTCAAGGTGTAAAGATGCATTTTCGGAATACGCAGTGGCTACGCGTTCACACACACACACACACACACACACACACACACACACACACACACACACACGCACGACACGCACGCACGCACGCACGCAC
>NW_014577126.1:225802-230384 GCF_000485595.1 Priapulus caudatus | reverse complement strand
ACAAGCAAAGCATACAATACATACAATACAAACAATACAATACAAGCAATACAAGCAATACAATACAATACAAGCAAAGCATACAATACATACAATACAAACAATACAATACAAGCAATACAAGCAATACAATACAATACAAGCAAAGCATACAATACATACAATACAAACAATACAATACAAGCAATACAAGCAATACAATACAATACAAGCAAAGCATACAATACATACAATACAAACAATACAAGCAAAGCAATACAAGCAATACAAAGCAATACAAGCAATACAAGCAAAAACAAAGGACGTGAAAACGCAGAAAACACAGTCGAAGAAGAAGACTTCCCTTCAATGGTACACATAGACGTATACAACTAACGCACAAAAAGGCAAAATAAAATTATGTCTTCAGTGTGCATAGCATGCTTCTAAAATGCAGACGAACTGAAATATAAATGCAGAAAAAATTAACATTTGCGAGCTAACGTATTTGCCCAAACAGCCTTTATTCAACACACAATATATTCATGAGAATTGAAGTACAAGATGTCATAACGCGACAAAGAGCCCTATAACGTCTGGAAGGGAGCTCCACGAAGAAGTATCTTGCCGTTGTCGTCTCCTGTTCGAAAACTTGGCAACAAAGCTCACTAGTAAACAATACTGCATGGAATGTGTATACTGCACGATAATAGAATAATAGTCTACCAAACGATCAATACAGCGATATATAAGTGTTTTAATCGCCCATGATCACACAATAAGAAACACGTAGTTGGTAATCTTGAACAATTAAGTTTCGCACAGAGTACGTATTTTATCGAATTATCATAGACGTGGCACGGGCACAAAATTAAGGTTACACTGGCAATTCGAGTTACATCGCTTTTTTTGGGGTTTATTGTGTTTTTCTTGTATTTATTATTTTAAAAGCATTTTATCAGATACTTGAAGTAAACATAAATAGAGTTGTTAGTGCCATTATCTCAATGATATTGGTTTCATCAATTTAAAATCATTTGCGTTATATACCAGCATAACCAGATATTACCTTCCACAATATTTGTCGTCCTAAAATCCATACTTCGGTTAAAGACGTTCCATGTGGCGATGGGAAACTCTCCGTTTATGTAGGTCGCCTGGACATACACCAAGAAATCATCTACTGCTGGATATAATCCAATCACTCTTTGCGCCTGTGCACAATCTCGAAGGAGCGTAAAGTTCTGCTTGACGAGCGCCACGGGTAGATATCCGATTGCGAAAACCTTTCTCAAGAAACGCTGTGTTCCACGGTGATGGTTGTAGGCATGTACGAGACCCAATTCCTGGATCTTTCTCCAGAAGCTCTGGGTAAGATAAAAATAACACCCTCTCACCCTGATACCTGGGAACTTCTCTTCAAATGCTCTCCGGATGGCCATCTCAAAATCGGCTATCACAGTTCTGGGGGCGAACCTTACCCCAGCATCAGTAGCAATGTCTTTCAGATGCTGCAGAAGTCGTCTGTATTGTTCAAGTCTTTTTCCATTTACTAGGGCATAGGCCAATGTAAACACATTCCCCATCGAGCGTCCATGGATCGTCACAAGTTGTGTGTAGGGAGTCGGCGCAGTTTTAAAAGTTCCGTCAATGAAAACGGTGGACACTTCTGCTAAGATGTGTAGACAGCTCAATGAAACAAACACCAAAAGACCCATGGCGTTGTCCACGAGTGACAGAAAGTCACGTCTGTTCCATGTTCTTGCCCACTCCCCTTCAACACGAACGTCTTGAATTGTTCTTGGGAGTGGTGGCAGATGACGTTGCCTTGATCTGGCCATCAAAGTGCGGACGCTATCGAAGACAGGAACATCTTCATCCATGTCTTCTCTTTCCCCTGCTACGTGGTTGTAGGCCCTCCTGATGGGCATTGACGGGTCTTCCTCTATCCTTGTACGCAGCTGTTGTATGACATCTTGTGTATTTATCAGGTCTTCTTCTTCTTCGTGGTCATGTGGATTCGTAATCTGCAATAACAATTATTATAAAATACCAATTCCGTAACTAAGGAGTTAAGGGAGTTTAAATCCCCTTCATCTTCTCTCTTGAGAAGAGCATTTGTATCCTGACAATACGTTACACTGGCTCAACTTTTACTGATGATAATGAAATCTAACGTGAAAAAAAGTCTTAGTTATTATTACACGCTGACACAAAATGGAAGCACAATCGACTTTGCTGCGCACCTACACGAAATCGGTACGTTGATAATACGATGTATACGACACAACTTGGTCGCTAGGTCAAATTTTCTAAGAAAAGAAAAGAAACGCAGAAAAATGAAAGAAAAAGGAAAAAAGTGAAAAGCTGTTGAACAGAATTCACCAGGGTTTCCCTCTCCAATGAGTGGAAGCTTAACCTATCATTTGCAATCCCCTCCATTTTCATTTCCACTTATAGCATTGTCCGGCACTGGCCCTTGCACACGCACGCACACACTCATGCACGCACGTGTACGTGCACACGCACGCACGCACGCATGCACGCACGCACGCACGCACGTGTACGTGCACACGCACGCACACACTCATGCACGCACGTGTACGTGCACACGCACGCACGCACGCATGCACGCACGTGTACGTGCACACGCACGTGTACGTGCACTCGCACGCACGCACGCATGCACGCATGTGTACGTGCATATGCAGGTACGCAAGCGCGCACGTGTACATCCAAACGCACGCACGCACGCACGCACGCACGCACGCACGCACGCACGTTTACATACACACGCACGCACGCATGCATGCACGCAGGTGTACGTGCACACGGACGCACGCACGGACGCACGTCCACGTGCACATGCATGCACGCACGCGTACCTGTACACACAAGCACGTACGCACCAACGCACTCATGCACACACGTGTACCTGCACACGCACGCACGCACACACACGCTATCGGGTGTTGTCGTGTAGACGCTACATAATCGCTAACTCGAGTTAATTAAATTTCGTCGTGTAGACGAGGCTATTATTTTTTACTGTTTGGGATGGGATGGGATGCGCTGGGATGGCATGGCATGGGATGGCATGCGATGGCATGGGATGGCATGGGATGGGATGGCATGGGATGGCATGGAATGGGATGGCATGGCATGGGATATGGGATGGGATGCGGTGCGATGGGTTGGGATGGGATGGCATATGGGATGGTATGGCATGGCATGACATGGCATGGCATGGCACTGAATGTGATGAGATGGGATGGGATGGGATGGGATATGGGATGGGATGCGGTGCGATGCGATGGGATGGCATGGAATGGGATGGATGTATGGATGCATGCATGGATGGATGCATGGATAGATAGATAGTTAGATTTTTTGGGGTATTTCCCTTTCAACCAAGCGGTCACTAGCTGAGTAACGCCACTGATTTCCCCGGGCAACTGCGGGTATCCCGCTAGTTTCATTATAATTATATTTTCTCCCTTTTAATTTCTTCTTACGCTTGGTTTTCTTTGAAATCACTTCCTTAATTTTTTTTTTCGTGAGGCTCGTGATGTCTATTTTTCATCTTCATTATTGATAATATATCATCATATTGAGGACGGACCAGATTCATAATGAAGCGCTATCATTCAAGGAACCCGAAGTTACCAAATGACCCTAAGCTCGGTTGTCGTGTGAAATCCGTCGGTTATAGTGATATCCGTTGGTGACAGATCATTAGTAGTAAGAGTAGTAGTAGTAGAAGTAGTAGAGTTAAAGACCATCATATCACCACTTTATCACGAATGTCATGGGGACAAAATAATGTAATTATAGATTATTGGAACCAATACAACGTTCTTGCATGCCTTACGCACACTAAGCAGGGTTATAATGAACATCAAACATTACCTGCACATTGCGCGGTCTGGCATCATCGTGGATTTCGAACACTTCAGTTGTCACTCGACCTTGGCATTCTTTACGCCAGCATCTCCATGAAATTGTGGTCCTCGTGGCTTTGTTCTTCTGGTATATATGTCCTTGATGGATGAGTACGAACCCTCTCCTTATTCCAGGTCTTATTACTGCATTTGGCCTCTCCATCTTTATTTCGAGTGAAACACCAATGCCACTAGTGTCTTGCTAGTATGTGCATCGATGTGATGTCACATGGCGGTTTCACAAGGAATATGTTGGGTTCAACAAGTTCTCGGTAATGACTTCCATAGCGAGGGTCCCTGGTTGTCCCAGCGCGGCCCGCGAGGCACGCGTGTATAGTAGTAGCTATATGCACATCGATGCTGGCTGCTGGCAGGGGCGGCATTGATTGAAGTACGGGGGAGGGGCATGATTGTTTCAGCGTGGTACTAATCACAACTAACATGTAGGGGGTGGGCATTGCTGGACTATGAGAGAGCGACAGCAAAACTCTTAATTTCCTAGAATTGAGGAAAAAGCTACAATCGGGAATGACACACGCGTGTGCATGCCGGCACGCAAAAATAAACGTGTGAATTTCATTACGATTTTCCATGGATTACACATAATAATAATAAAATCACTAAGACCGCATCCCATCTAAAGAGCGACTCCGATCATTCTG
>NW_014577126.1:213382-219310 GCF_000485595.1 Priapulus caudatus | reverse complement strand
AATAATAATAATAATAATAATACAAGGACCTCCCTCTAAAGAGCGACTCGATCAATTCTGGCGTGGAATACTGGAGGTTGGCACAGACCACAATACCAAAGCCACTTGGATCAAACAAGAGGAGGAAGCATTCCAAAATGTAGCAATGGATGCATGGACTGACATTACAATGTGTGAAGTACAGCAGGCCATCAAGCGGACACACAACTGGAAGTCTCCTGGCCCAGACAAGCTGCACAACTTCTGGATTAAGCATTTAAGTGCCCTCCATAAACAACTAACCAGAGCCTTGAATGACACCATCAATGATCCAAGCAATAGCCCTAAGTGGTTGACATCAGGAATCACTTTCCTTCTTTCAAAAGGCAAGGATACAAAAGAACCTAAAAACTATCGACCAATCACTTGCCTGCCTACCACCTACAAGATTCTCACTGCTGCAATCAGCAACCGCCTCTACAATCACTTACAGAAGAGCAACAATCTCACAGATGAGCAGAAAGGCTGTAGAAGAGCGTCTAGAGGGTGCAAAGACCAACTTCTCATCTGTAACATGATTGTGAGCATGGCAAAAAAGCTCAAGAGGATCCTAGGAATGGCGTGGATTGATTATAAGAAAGCCTTCGACAGTGTCCCACATTCCTGGATTCTCGCAGCCATGAGAATCTACCGTGTGTCACCAACCATCATTCAGTTCATGGAAGCTACAATGAAGAAATGGAAGACTGAAATGCTCCTCTTCACTCAAGGAGGCTGCCTCAGGACAGAAGATATCTCAATCAAGAGAGGAATCTTCCAGGGTGACTCGCTCTCTCCCCTCCTATTCTGCTTAGCACTAACACCGCTTACCAACATGCTGAATAGACAGGGCCTGGGATTTACAGTCGATAAACACAATACCATCAGCCACCTGCTCTACATGGATGACCTTAAACTGTTCACCAAGAACGAATATGAGTTGGAGCAGGCCTTGGTAACAGTCAAAGCATTCAGTGATGACATCGAAATATTGAGCTTGATGACAAGACAGCCCTACAAAGTCTAAACCACGAGGACACCTACAAATATCTTGGTGTAGACGAAAGTGATGGTATTCAGCATGCAAAGATGAAGGAGAACATTGCTAAGGAGTACTATCGCCGAGTTCGCCTAGTTCTCAAGTCTGAGCTCTGCTCAAAAAACAAGATAACAGCGATCAATAGCCTGGCACTCCCAGTCCCCATGTACAGCTTCGGGGTGATCAACTGGCTGCGATCAGATATCGAAAGGATGGATCGCAAGACAAGAAAGCTACTAACCATGCACGGTCTCCATCACCCAAAAGCAGATGTAGAGCGACTGTACATCAAGAGGCAAAATGGTGGTCGTACGTGGTCTCATTGAACTGATGTCTGCGTACAACACTGCCATTGTAGGTCTAGGCGACTACATCGAGCTTAAGAAAGACAAATTTACAAAGCTTATCAAAATTCATCAGTCTGGAATATCAAAGCACGCTCTCTTACGCGAGGCTAAAGAAATCAAAGCCAAGTACTTGTCTCCTCAGCCCGCCAGCCAATCCTCAACAAAGCAGAGACTGAAGACCAATATAGAAGCAGAGAAGATCGAGGTATTGAAGAACAAGCCTTTGCATGGAAGATTCTACAAGAGCCTCGACGGGCTATTTGTCAACAAGATCGACTGCAAGCGTTGCCTGGCTCAGTAGTTCCGGGCTCAAAGGGGAGACAGAAAGCCTGATCATTGCAGCTCAAGACCAAGCACTCAACACCAGATAATCCATCAACGGATCAGGGGTGCACGCGGTCAATGCAACCTCAAGCAACAGGTCAACAGCTAAGTCAGAATTGCAGCAAAGCAGAGCAACTAATCACCACATCAGCGCCGGATGCACAGTGCATAAGCCGCCAAACCGGATACATAAATCGCCATAACAAGGTAGCAGCTCTGCACTGGTCAATCTTGGCAGTGAACTTGGTGAGCGAAGTACCTGAAAGTGGCCACGACATACTCCGAACCAGTTACCAACATCGAGATACATACCGATAATGTGGGATATGCGCGGGCAGGACAGATCGCCACGATACCTCGCAAACCGCCCTGATACAGTGCTCCCACAATCAAGGAAAGAGAACACGATCGTTTTGATTGAACGTAGCGTACGTACCGAAGATGACTCTTAACATTTATGTGAAGAAAAGGACAAACTCAACCAAGTACAAAGAATTGAAATTAGGAGGATGTGGAATACAAAGACGAGTATTGTACCAGTGGTGGTTGGAGCCCTTGGCTCTCTAAAGAATGGTTTTGAGAAGAACCTTAAGAAACTCCCTGGCCAACACACTGCCCAAGAAGTGCAGAAAATCGCACTACTGGGAACAGCACACATCCTGCGAAAAATTCTGGATTGAATCCCTATGTCCCAGGTTGGGACACGGTCAACCCAGAAGCCACCGGCTAATGCCGTGATTCACTTTGGAAATAATAATAATAATAATATATAAATATAATATATAATTTATTATTATTATTATTATAACAGAATAATAATAGATCTGTTATTACTGTGTGATAGATGGATGAAGAATCCATAAAGAAGACGAAAACGCTAACCTTCACGACTGGCAGTAGAAAGACACCATTGTCTGCGCAGTTCACCTCTGCACAATCTAGTTCTTTTGTCTTGAAGAAGATGGTCCAGCCTGTAAAATTATCTCATTATATCTAGCAACTTCTACCCAATGAATGGCACCATTAATTATAATAATTATAATGATACTATTCAAGATTGTTATTATTTTTTTATGAGTTCATTCTATCCTTCTTTTCGCCGTTCGAAAGGCACAATGATTACATAAATAACAATATATAAAATAATTGGTAATCAATGGAGGGCTGATCGACTCAGTTGATGACTGCCATCCCAAACTAGTGAGGTATCTATTCATCGTAACAAAACGGCTATGCCTGAATACGAATATGACAATTATTGTATATCGAATAGTATGTGAGCGTAAGAAAAGTAGCTCAAGATTCTAAATTCAAGATTTTATAAGGGCTTCATTCATATCCTACAATATATGGTTTGGCAAGCCTACACCGCCTCTGCATCATACCTGCAGCTAGCTTTTTGAATTCGTTCCAGGCTACCATAACGTTTCTGCAGCTTTCAATCGTTGTTCGGCAGAAGAGAACGCCCCAGACATGGCTGCTGTTGTTGATTTGCTCCTCCAGACTGAGTCTGCGAAGTCATATCCACACGCTTACACACAATGACAATTTGGCAATGGTATAGAAAAACCCCCGAATGTCACTACATACCTGTACTATAATTTTAAAAATTGTGCTTACGGTTGGACCTCTATTGGCAACTCTACACCTTCCACGGATGTTGCGGTCTCCCTATAACAACAAAACACAGCTTGTCTGTAAACGCAGTGTATGGACCCATAGTACGAGTATTTCCAGTTATATATGTTAGCTATTCTTTGAAATCAGTCTGTCGTTTGGCCCGACTAGGCTGGGAGACTAACGTCAATATACACTTCATTCGCTCGATATATGACGATGTTTTCGATTAGGAAGCTACGGTCTTTTGATATATGGTCGTTTTTGAAGCTATGTATCTTTATTTGCATTACCATAACTTCCGTTTCACTTTCGCTAATCTTTCACGAGCACAATAATACTCCTCCCTTCAATGCGCGACGGCGAGTTTAATCTTACACAGATGAGAGAGATAGTGATCGCAGACAATTTAAAATATCAAGTTTTATTTTATTAGTTCATATCAGTTTTCACTATCAGTGTTTACCTATTATACGCTTTCACTTGATTATCCCATTTGTGAATTAGCATGCGTTACAGAATACACATAATATATCGATAAAGCAGTTGGCTAAGAAATTCCCACTTTATACTAGTATTAGCTTAATGGGGGGGGGGGGGTGAGCGTCGCCGGCGGATGCGCTTCCTGCCTTAACTTACACAGCGTCGTATGCGTCCGTATCCGCCACGCCGAGCATGCGCCGCAGCGCCGCCTGCTGTGCACTGCTGCCGACGCCCCGTGCGCGAGTCCGGTAAACTTCGGCGATGTAGTGTTTGATGTAGCGGCTCAGTACAACCTCCTCCATGCCGTCCGACTCAGGCTCGTAGAGCTGTGAGTCTGCGTCCAGTGAGTCATGTTGACTGCCGGGCGCGAAGAACTAATAGGATGCAACGGGAATGGTGTACAACGCGTAGATCTCAGTTCCCGTGTCTGTCTGCTTCACTCGCTAATATGCTGTCTCTCTTGCGCGCGCACGCAAGCAGCTACACACACGCACAAATACACGCTATTTTGCTATTCTCTGCCCCACTTACACACAGCTCTCTCTGCCCACTCTCACTATCACTCTCGCTCTCCCCCTTGTTCTCGGCATCTCTAGCCTTCTCAAGATCGCTATCATTCTCTTGCGCTCGGTTTCTCGCTCTCCTCCATTTTCTTATACTCCAACAAACAATACTGAGTTGTAATTATAAATTGAAAGTAGAGCACAATACTACCGAGTGTGATATGAAAAATATAGTATCCAATGGTGCAACTTATGAATTGCAAGGCGCTCAATCTTCTCCATCCTGTAGTGTAGGACAATTTCTTTGTTTGTGTATACTCAGTTTTCGCCGACATAATGCTAAACATATGGTTAAATGTATATATGTAAAGCATATAGTATATGTTCCCGAGCAGTTTAATATGAAAAATATCTCACCAAATGTTTCACATAATTAGTTAGAAGACCCGCGGTATTCCTGAATATACTGTAGCATATGGCCAGTTATGTTTGCGCATGTCCAGTATTTGTCAACATAAAAAATATTTGACAAAAATTGCTGTCTCGCCTTGCTGACGTAGTTAAGGATAACGTGATACGCACCCACGTTCACCACGTATTCCCCCTCTTCATCCCGGGGAAACGAAATTGCTGGGCCTTTATGTTGCCCTCATATACACACACGTGTACTGCACCACACGGAGAACACACCACAACATACCATGATTTTAGGGACGAACTGGATGCCGAACTGCTTGCAGAAACCCTTGTTAGATGCCAAGGCACAGTTTACTGCTCCGAAGATAACGAGGTTGCGATATTCTGCATGGCAAAAATTAAGACCCAAAATGTTTACCGCCAAGAATAGAGGGCAATGATTTTCAATCGGTGGAATTTATCTTGTGGGTAGTTTTGGAATTATGGGAGAGAAGATTTATGGATACGATCGAATATATATATATATATCAGGGGTTAATCATGACAAACAAATACATATATATTTACGAATTATGCACACGAATTATAACTTTAAGTTGTGTGGGAGAGTATCACTACAGCAGCCGACGCCGCCGCTGCCTTCACTCCTGCTACTACTTAGCTCTAGTAACTATAGCCCGCGTATATGGTTGGCCACGGTGGACAAAAATCAAGAATACATGACTACATATTTATGGTCACCATAAATCATATTTATGGTCACCATAAATCATATTTATGGTCACCATAAATCGACCAATGGGAAGCGAGGATTATATGCCCGCATATAATCGAAGCCAATCAAATCAAAGGAATTATGTCCACCATAAATAACTTCCGTCCCCGTTTTGACCGTCTAGACGCATTTTTGTCCACCGTGGCCAACCATGGTTGGCCACGGTGGACAAAAATCAAGAATACATGACTACATATTTATGGTCACCATAAATCGACCAATGGGAAGCGAGGATTATATGCCCGCATATAATCGAAGCCAATCAAATCAAAGGAATTATGTCCACCATAAATAACTTCCGTCCCCGTTTTGACCACTTCCGTCCAAAAAATCAAAGGAATTATGTCCACCATAAATAACTTCCGTCCCCGTTTTACAATTGCATAATGTATTGGACTGGTATCC
>NW_014577126.1:165194-213372 GCF_000485595.1 Priapulus caudatus | reverse complement strand
AATGCGTCTAGACGGTCAAAACGGGGACGGAAGTTATTTATGGTGGACATAATTCCTTTGATTTGATTGGCTTCGATTATATGCGGGCATATAATCCTCGCTTCCCATTGGTCGATTTATGGTGACCATAAATATGTAGTCATGTATTCTTGATTTTTGTCCACCGTGGCCAACCATGGTTGGCCACGGTGGACAAAAATGCGTCTAGACGGTCAAAACGGGGACGGAAGTTATTTATGGTGGACATAATTCCTTTGATTTGATTGGCTTCGATTATATCCGGGCATATAATCCTCGCTTCCCATTGGTCGATTTATGGTGACCATAAATATGATTTATGGTGACCATAAATATGATTTATGGTGACCATAAATATGTAGTAATGTATTCTTGATTTTTGGCCACCGTGGCCAACCATACGCGTACGGTTGCCGCTCAACCGGTTGCCGTTTTGCCTATTGCCAGCGGCAACCGTCCGCGGGCTATAGTTACTCGAGCTAGCTACTACTTCTGCCTGGTTGTCGGAATAGGGATTAAATCAATGATCAGCCGCTGCGTGGATTGCGAGCGCCACCTACCAGATAAGTTATCTCCGACAGCCATCCACACGAGGGCGAACTCCTGGCAGTGGCCGCACCATGATAGGTAGAACTCCACCACCCAGACTGCCTCGCTGCCGTACACGGACTCGGCGAAGTTCTCGGCACCGATATCAACGATGGCATCACCCTCGCTGTATAGCGACGTAGCAACGTGACGCACGTGCCGCCGGAATCTGCCACTAGGCGGCGCCTCTTCCGTTACAAAGCATCGGCCGTGCTCGGCTCGGCAGATGCCATATAGAGCGTTGAAGAGAAGAATGACGGCAACGTAGCGGTTAGTAAGCTTGACCATTCTCGGTTGTGTACGCGGGCGCACTGTATCAAAAGTACATTATAGGTACACAAACTATCGCGGGATCGGCCCGTGTGTTATGTCCTAACAGGCTTCGCTTTAATGCAGTCTTCACAAACTCCCGTAATTGCGTACCGTGAATTATCGAAGAGTAATTTTCCGTGTATATCCGAAGAAATGATAGATTTGTCGGTCAGTAATGTAGACACATGCACACACACTCACTCTGCTCGCATACGCATTCGGCAGAGAGCTGATGTCGATTGCGTGTCGCCGGCCCGGCCCTTATATATATATAGGCGCGCTCTATCTTATCACCGACCTTGAGCTAGTCTGTGGCTCTAACAGATTATTTGCTTACATCCACAGGAAGTGATCTCGAATTTTCACGGGATGGATAAAAACTCCGTTTGCGTGAACTATGAGCGTGGGCATGCACACTTACATGACATCACACTCGTAATAAAACAGAAAGACAGCAACTGCAGTGTCATCCACTGACATCAGTAATGAGCCCGCTGCCCATATATACTCTAAAAACCACACTGCTATCCACGAAAGTAGCTACTAATTGGCGGATGTGTTCCTTTGCATATTCAAGAATGTCTGTTATCATAAAAATTATAGAACATACCGTGGTCCCCGCGTTATTGGGGCGCGAATAAACGAGCACATCGCGTAAACGAAGTGTCTTTAATCACGTTATGTGTACACCGCGCATTCGGTAAATTTCCGTTGTCCCTGACCTGTCGCGATAAAGCGGCAACCACTGTATAATGTAAGAATCATTAATTCATAATGGTGTCTATTGACAAGCATTTGTTTGTGTATTATTTATTGTTGTATTACAAATTTCACTGCAATAACAAGAGAGTACACTAGATACCACTGATACATTCCAGATGCCGGGTGGTGGTGGTGATGATGGTGATGGTGGTGGTGATGATGGTGGTGATGATGATGGTGGTGGTGGTGATGATGAGGATGGTGGTGGTGTTGGTGATGGCGGTGGTGATGATGGGGATGGCGGTGGTGGCGATGGTGGTGATGATGATGATGGTGGTGTTGGTGTTGGCGGTGGTGATGGTGTTGGCGGTAGTGATGGTGTTGGAGGTGGTGATGGCGGTGTTGGTGGTGACGATGGTGTTGGCGGTGGTGTTGGTGTTGGTGGTGGTGATGGCGTTGGCAGTGGCATTGGTGGTGGTCGTGATGGGGTTGGTGATGGTGTTGGTGTTGGTGGTGATGGTAGTGTTGGTGGTGTTGGTGGTGATGGTGATGGTGTTGGTGGTGTTGGTGGTGATGGTGTTGTTGGTGATGGTGTTGTTGGTGATGGTGTTGGTGGTGTTGGTGATTATGACGATGACAGGGGTGGTGGTGATGGTGTTGGTGATTATGACGATGACGGGGGTGGTGGTGATGGTGCTAGTGGTGATCTTGGTCGTGATGGTGCTGCTGGTGTTGGTGATTATGACGATGACGGGGGTGGTGGTGATGGTGCTAGTGGTGATCTTGGTCGTGATGGTGCTGCTGGTGTTGGTGATTATGACGATGACGGGGGTGGTGGTGATGGTGCTAGTGGTGATCTTGGTGGTGGTGGTGGTTGTGGTGCTGGTGGTGGTGGTGCTGGTGGCGATGTTAGTGGTGCTGTGGTATGTGCGTTTATTTAGGGGAGGTATGGCAGGATGGGGGTTCACCTCCTCATTCAACTGGTAAATCTGATCAGTTAAACGGTGTTGGTTCCCTATATTTGGGATGTCTACGTTTTACGCTTGCATTTAGGCTAGGTGTAATTTCAGAAACATGACAGGAAGAACGATTAGATTTTCTTAGCCTTCTGTATTTTTATCAGTAGATCCTGTCCAGCTGTTGACCCTTTGCACATACTATTAGTTATCAGTGCAATCATTCAGAAACAATTTCAAAGCATTGAAAACCCATAACCATTTATTAACGAGCCACATAAATGCATATATACGAAATTTATAGTTTTAATTGAACAGATTTCATCTATTATGCTAATTTATGTCATACACGTATTTCTTTACGCTACGTTCATTATAATCATACGGTAAATCTCAACATAAACGAAGATAGCATAGTATTCCGGCATATTAAATAAATAATATAACACCGTATCACATATTCTGCTGTATAAACACAATAAGTTAATTTAAACTCCACAAATAATACATGCATTGCCACAACAACTGCCAGTTTATCGTGATATCATTGAGGAATGATTTGTAAATCCATGGAAATGGCTTCAAGACTAGTAGGTTAGGACTCAATATACATAGGTTTATGATGCTAGCAATCAATACAGCCAAACTAATAGTGTTTGTGCTAATCAACCGAATAAACCACTTTGGCATTGCTGGAAATCTCTATTCACAGCATTTAATCACATTCATATGTTGCCCAGAGTTCAACTTAAACGACTATTGGCCATAAGTAGGAATTCATTTACATATCAGATATGTAGTGCAGATTTCCTGGTGTACGCCGTTTTTCATGTCCACCAATTCACTAATCTGCCTGAAGCTATTATTAGTAAATCTAGCCAATCAACATTTCAATGGGAGCATTCTAAAAACTTTGTTTAGTAAGTGCTGCAAAGTCGACAATTTTGCGTGAGACAATGACAAACGTATAAACTGGCATAACCTGACTGACCTAGCCACATCATCCAATGCAGGTGGTCAATTAACTGTAGGCACTTTTTCTTCAGAGTTCCTTGATGTATTCACTCTATCGAGCCACCCCTTCCATCACGGGCCATGCGTATTCGATCTCCATCTCAACTATATTGCTGGCACGACCTTGAACGCCGACTCGAGCTTGCGCTTGTTGTCGATGTCTTCGTCGTGCAGCGCCGCCTTCAGCCAGTCGATGGCGGCTCCGTCGCCGTCCTGCCTCACCTCCTCGTCACCGCTCTCATATCCTAGCAACAGCGCTGCATAGTCTGGCTTTCTACGCGTAGGAAGGTACCTGCAAGGAGGGAGAAGTGAGGTAACTGTATGCTGTTAGCACAGGAAGTTGCTAACATTTATGTTCCAGAAATACAAGCAACTTGTGAACATTAGGATTCTAAACGAACAATGCTGCATTAATTTTTACGAACTGCGTGACCTGCACTTATACACCAAACCATGCATCACAAACTAGATGAGTTTCTGGACAAATGTCTGACAAAAAAAGTTTGTTGCAAACTATATGCCTGTAACCTGAAGACTTCCTGTAATGCATATGGGCCCAATTAACAATCACCATTAATCATCAGTCATCACCCCCTTCACCATTTGATTGCTACTTTTTACACGTTCCCTGTCAATATATGTTCGATGAATGCTCTACTCTGTAATTTTATGTTTAAAATAAGTTCTATAGTTCGTGCCCTTAATGCATCCATTTTCATATTCTTACAAGAGTATGTATGATGTAATGAACTCATGTGTATGTGTGATGTATGTAAATACATGTGCATCACGGCCTCACCTATCCAATATCAACAGTATAGCTGCAGCTGTGAAAGCCACAGCGGACATGGCTCCACAAAGGGTGCTCCACCCTAAGTAGTCGTACATCAATCCAGCGACCCCGCTGCCGATAGCACCTCCCACGCCCCAGTAAACAGCCTGGTATACCAGCAACACCTGCAGCCAAACAATATAATATGCAATCCATTACTCACTGCTCACGCACATCATCACTGGTCATTTTAACCTCACTCTGATGTAAGATTATTTTGCAAAGCCTATTATTTTTTACATGAGACTAGTAATACGGCAGCCGCAGCCACTGCTACTTCTACTGCTACTTCTACTGCTACTACTACTGCTACTTCTACAGATTGGACCTTGCTAATCCAGCATCCGCTGGCCTGACAGCTTCATTGGTTCGGGACAATGATATGAATGTGGTCTTCGTTAGTTTGCATCACTGCCGCTTGGCCACCGGTGGCGCTACCGCCGTCAGACGTAATCAACTATATTGTTTACATCTGTCATAGCCACTGATCTCTATATATACTGACAGGATGTCTTAGCGGCCACCGGATGTCACCGTAACGCCAAGATACCACTCCCAGAAGTAGTATAATGTAGTAGAATGAGCCAAGACGGGAGGGAGGGCAGGAGGGGGGATAGAGAAAGAGAGAGAGAGAAAGAGCGAGAACGAGAGAGAATGAGAGAAAGAGAGAGAGAGAAAGAGAGAGAAGATAAAGAAGAGAGAGAGAGAGAGAGAGAGAAGAGAGAGAGAGAGAGAGAGAAAGATGAGAGAGGACGAGAGAGAGAGAAGAGAGCGAAGAGAGTAGGAGAGAGAGAAGAGAGAGAGAGAGAGAGAGAGAGAGCGAAGAGAGAGAGAGAAGAAGAGAGAGAGAGAGAGAGAAAATAGTAGAATAGGCACATATTAGTGTAAGTACAGTACTGTATACCACGGCATATGCATGTGGTATACACAACCCGCCAAATGTGAGTGTGAAGGCATAAGTGCAAGACGACATACATTTGGCTAGGGAACATTTGGTCTAGCTAAAAAATTTCCACACAATTAGCCAAACAAGTGCCGCAGAGCGACAGCGCTCAACTGACGTGTACTGTAGCCCGGGTATTCTTCTGATAAACTCACTGGCAAACCGAATCAAGTCGCCCTCCGCCACGCGTTCGCGCTCAGCAGCATATATCTAGGATACTACTAATACAGATCTAAAATCTATGATAGCCTTTGCTATACCGTAGTACAGTAATAAAGATACACTTGTGTAACTTTAATGACTTTACTATATTAACATGTTATCATGGATATGCGCTCCGAGCGCGAGCTAGTGGTGGTGGAGAGGCGGTGAGGGGAGGGGGAGGTGGGGAGGGTGGAGGGGCTCTAATAGCAAAAGCCAGTTCAGCCTTTTGTTAACAGTCACAAATCCGTGTACCCCTCCTCTCTGAGGGGTCAAAAAGTTATCAGAACTTACTCTTCGCACGTCAGCCGAAAGCACATTTCATGGTCCTTTCAATAAAGTGATAAAAAATGGTAGGTCAGCGCTGAAACAAAAAAGTTTTGCACTGTCCTCAGAAATGTCTGATAACCCCACTGCCCTTTGACCTGTGACCTACAATTTCGCGCTGGTGATGGGTTTCCTCCACATCACACTATACATAGAATATTAAGAGCGTAGGTCAAGCCGTTGAGATTTGTGCCGCAATTCCGTATTTCCTCCTATACCTTAAAGCAGGGGTGGCAAACTGCGGCCCGCGGGCCGCATGCGGCCCTCTACGGGGTTCTGTGCGGCCGCGGAAGGCCTGCAGCAAATAAAAAAATAAAAAATAAAAAATAAAAATAACATAAAATATTTTATTTTTTTAATCAATAAAATTTTTGTGAAAGTCAACATGTTTGTGTTTGAACGAGGCTGACTTTTTTCAGTGTCATACAGATTAGTGTTCTATTGTCTCTGGTTCGCTCTGCAACGCCATTTCAGCTCATTATGGTCCAGAATGTTGCCCTTGAGGCGAAACGCACGTATTATCTTAGAGCGCACCCCCCCCCCGCATTTTTAAAAGGTGCGGCCCCTTGACTTTTCATGGCCCACTGATGCGGCCCTCGCTTTGAAAAGTTTGCCCACCCCTGCCTTAAAGGCTCACAATGCGCATCCAAACGCTAATTTCTCCAGTACTAGACTAGGCAAATACTTCGTCTCATGCATAATCATACTACCTTATGGCAAAATAACTCTAGTTCCTCCCATTTCACTGCGCGTTGTCTTATAAAAGGTATTTGAAAATACCTCCAATGTTGTTGAAATTCTCCGATTTGTTGACAGTTTTCCCCAATCTCCAAGCAACCGTGCAGCGGGTGCGCGTACAGCGGTGCGGGCGCAGCAAAGATAAAAACATGTTACGTCACGTCACCATTCGAGGCTATTTTGTTTGGAAACAGTCGGCGTTTGCGCCGAAATGCCAGTTTTCTCACCTCTTTCTTGTGGGTTTTGAGCAAACGCCGCAGTGAAATGGGAGCAACTAGAGTTTATTTTGTCATAAGGTAGTGTGATTATGCATGACACGAAGTATTTGTAGTCTAGTACTGGAGAAATTACGTTGGATGCGCATTGTGAGCCTTTAAGTTAAGGGAGAAAATTCCCCCTTCATGACACACTTTGACACTTTGACCTTGCGCATTCAATTTAAAATGCTATGGGGTGCACACCAGTGAGCTTTTGAGATGATCTAGTGGCACGGGACTTCACTTTCTCACCGAACGTGGTGGATTGGTCACCACTATCCAAGTTAGTATATATAGAGATCAGTGTTCGCAGGTCATTACACGTTGTTCATTCTGTTTGATTTATTTACATTATTTTTTAATTTCTTGCTTTTCTACTAATCTACTTCTTTTTGTGTCACACTGGAGTATGTGGCCTAGGACTGCCATAAGGAAAATGAAAAAATAAAATAAAATAAAAATAATAAAATGAAAATGAAAAAAAATGAAAATGAAAATGAAAGGCAAAATGAAAAAAGAAAATGAAATGAAAATGGAAAAAAAATGTTAACAAAATTGAAATTGTTTTCACAGTGGCCTATCGCTTTCATAGACGGGTACCGCGTCTTCACCTCTCGGCTTAGTTACTCGATGGTATCGAGGGGAGTGAGTACAGTCTATGGCAGCGATAGGCCACTGTGAAAAACATTTCAATTTTGTTTTAATTTGTTTTCATTTTCATTTCATTTTCACAGTGGCCTATCGCTGCCATAGCCACAATGCCACTTCGTGCTAAGCTGGTGGAGAGGAGGAAGGGGAGAAGGGAGAAGGTGGTGGAGAAGGAGGAGGAGAAGCTGTGGAGGAGGAAGGGAGAACGAGAATGTGTAGAGAAGGAGGAGGGAGAAGGGAGAAGGTGGTGGGAAGGAGGGGGAGAAGTGGGTGGCAGAGGAGGGGAAGGAGAGGGAAATGGGAGGAGAGAAGCTGGTGGAAAAGAAGGAGGGAGAAGCTGGTGGCGAAGAGGAAGGAGAGGAGGAGGGAGAAGCGATCTGGGGAGAGGAAGGGGAGAAGGAGAAGGATAAGAGGGGGAGAAGGGAGCTGGTGGAGGAGGGGGAGAAAGGAGAGAAGGTGGTGAGGAGGGGAGAAGCTGGTGGAGAAGGAGAAGGGTGAGGAGAAGTGGTGGAGAAGAACGAGGGAGAAGCTGCAGAGATAGGAGGAGGGGGAGAAAGCTGGTGGAGAATGAGGAAGGGGAGAAGAGAGAAGCTGGTGGAAAGGAGGTGGGCGGAGAAGCTGGGGAGAAGGAGGAAGGCGAGAAGGAGAAGGTGGTGGAGAAGGAGGAAGAGAAGCTGGTGGAGAAGAGGAAGGGGAGAAGGAGAAGGTGTAGAGAAGGAGGGAGAAGGGAGAAGGTGGTGGAGAAGGAGGAGGCGGAGAAAGCTGGACGGAGAAGGAGGAGGGGAGAAGGAGAAAGGTGGTGGAGGTAAGAGGGGAGAAGCTGGTGGAGGAGGAGGGGGAGAAGGATGAAGGTGGTGGAGGAGGGGAGGAAGCTGGTGGAGAAGGAGGAGGGGAGAAGCTGGTGGAGAAGGAGGGGGAGAAGCTGGTGGAGAAGGAGGAAAGGGAGAATGAAGGGGAGAAACTGGTGGAGAAGGAAGAGGGGGAGAAGGGAGAAGCTGGTGAAGAAGGAGGAGAAACTGGTGGAGAAGGAGGAGGGGGAGAAGCTGGTAGAGAAGGAGGAAGCTTCGACCAGCTTCTCCCCCTTCTCCTTCTCCACCAGCTTCTCTTTTCTCTCCTCCTCCTCCACCAGCTCCCTTCTCCCCCTCCTTCTCCCTTCCTCCTTCTCCCCCTCCTTCTTCTCCACCAGCTTCTCCCCTCCTCCTTCTCCCTTCTCCCCTTCCTCCTTCTCCACCAGCTTCTCCCCCTCTCACACCTTCTCCCTTCTCCCCTCCTCCTCCACCAGCTCCCTTCTTCCCTTCCTTATCCCCTTCTCCCTTCTCCCTCTCCTCCTCCACCAGCTCCCTTCTCCCCCTCCTTCTCTCCTTCCTCCTTCTCCACCAGCTTCTCCCCTCCTCATTTTCCCACCAGCTTCTCTCTCTCCTCCACCACCTTCTCCCTTCTCCCCCTCCTCCTTCTCCACCACCTTCTCCCTTCTCCCCTCCTCCTTCTCTACCACCTTCTCCGTTCTCCCCTTCCTTCTTCTCCACCAGCTTCTCCCTTCCTCCTTCTCCACCACCTTCTCCCTTCTCCCCTTCCTCCTTCTCCACCAGCTTAGCACGAAGTGCATTGTGGGCTATGGCAGCGATAGGCCACTGTGAAAATGAAATGATAATGAAAACAAATTAAAACAAAATTGAAATGTTTTTCACAGTGGCTATCGCTGCCATAGACTGGTACTCACTCCACCTCGATACCCATCGAGAACTAAGCGCAGAGGTGACCGGCGTACCAGTCGTATGGCAGCGGATAGGCCACTGTGAAAAACATTTCAATTTTGTTTACATTTTCATTTTTTTTTCCATTTTCATTTCATTTTCATTTTCATTTTTTTTCATTTTCATTTTCATTTTATTTATTCTTATTTTTTTTTTTTTTTTAATTTTCCTTATGGCAGTCCTAGGCCACCATACTGGAGTAAACATGTGCCACAGGACTAAGACTTGAAGAAAAAGAGATCCAATAAGGCTGAGGTAGCTCGCTACTGCTACTTCTACAGCTACCGCTACCGCTACTGCTGCTGCTGCTACAGCACTGCTACTGCTGCTGCTACTGCTACTGCTACTACTTGACCAGAATTCTACGTATAGAAAATGTTCTAACACTAGCTAAATAACTTAGGCCTAAAAAAGACGTTTGTTTCCACTAACGAGCTGAAAAAAATTGGACACGGTAGGCAGGCAAAACTTTTTTATCATATATTTTTTTGTATTCTAACGATACTTGTTTTATACTTATAACAGCCCATATAATGACTTCAAAGTCAAATCAATGCATTCACCGATCGATATCACGTTGGGATTTTTTTATTTGTTAATAATTTTTTTTTTGCCGATCACAATAAGTTTCGACAGGACGGTTTAAAATGGACTCAGTCGGGTTAGCGAAAACAAACGTCTTTTTGTTAGGCTTAAAATAATATCCCAATCGTTCAGCAACACTTACTCTAAAAGCAAATAGCTCTCTAACTCTACGATTGATTACACACACGCAGTCTCAGACACATACCCGCGCACATTAACACGCATGACGTATACACGAACACATGCATACAGGCGCGCATGTCAAACGCACATGTCCATACAGCTATGTACTCACGCACGCATACACACCCGCATGCCACGCACGCTTTCAGTCACACACACACCCACGCATGCATGAACGCACACATACGTGTCCGTGCACAAACAGACACACGCACACACACACGCCGCGCGCACACACCTACGCGCACGCACATAAACACACACGCACACACAGACACTTGCTTATGTGCTCAAAGACGCGCAAGCACCTGCACTCATACACACAAACCACGGACGGATGCACGCTTCACGCACGTTCACCTGCCCGCACACACACACACACACACACACCTTTATCTTTAGTCCAGACATCTTCGCCTCATCGGCGAATTCCTCGAGGACGACCCACAGCGTCGATGCGGGCACCCACGCCAGCTCTGCAGCGACCGCTGCCCATGGCGTCCGCAGCGTCGCGAGGTACGCAGCCTTGACCCCGAGGCACGCCACAGCGAACGCGAGCGCGCGCACGCCGCGCACACCGCACGCGAACGGCCGCACCACACACAGTGCGGGTGACTGCGCAAGCAGCATCGCCGCGACGACAGCGCCCATACTCGTCTCGGTGCCGCCGAGCTCGCGCATGCGCCAGAAGACGAACGCCTGCAGCGCGCTCTCCACGCAGCCCGCCGTGGCGGCAGCAGCCAGCGCTGCGATGCTGCGTCCGTCCGCCACCACCGCTGTAGCGACCCGCCGCAGCGCATCACTGCCCGCCCGCCGCGCCGACTCTCGCCAGGGGGCGCCGCCGAACAGAGCCGCAACAAAGGCGACGCCGAGCAGAAGGAAGAAGGCAAAGAAATGGGCGAGGATGCGGCCGACGCCGGTTGTCACGGAAACGATTACGCACGGCAGCTCGTCAACAAGGAAGCAGATGCCGACGACAGCCATCGCCGCGGCAACGAGTGACCAGACACGGTGTGCACGGTACTGTTCAACGCAGTCTCTATCGTCGAGGTGACGGTAGAGGCTCTCTTTGAGGATGCCTCGGACAGGAGCGAGGAAGAGCGAGCCAAAGCCGAGTGACAGTAGTGCGGCGATGAAGCTCCATCGAGTGACGAACTCGTGCGCCGTCACCACGAGTACGTCCACGTGACCCCCGGCCAGACGCTCGACAAACTCGTGACGCGGAGCCACCATCGCAGCATCTGCGACCGCATTACTTGTCTTCGGGTCGCCGCTAGCAACGATGCTAACCTCAGCCGCGTCGCGTTTCTTCCGTCCAGTCTTGTACCGCCTGTCCCTGAACCAGCCAGAGGACGCGGTCGTCGCAGGCCACATCTCCTCACCCTGCTGCCTCCACGAGCCATGGTCTGAGTCGCCTGCCTCCCCTCCATGCCTCGACCGCATGTCCGACCCCTGTTGCCTCAACGACTGGCTGCGGCTGCTGCCGCTCCACCGATGCGAGGGTTGCAGGGTTGGCGCGGAAGGCTGATCGTGGTTCCACGCGTCGATGGCTGACACTTCCAGCCCATCTTGCTCCTCCCCGTCCCCTACGGCGCTGCTTCGCCAAGCGTCCACGACGCGCCCACCCATTTGACGATGGCTGTCGCTGTCACCGCTCGATGACTGCCACCAGTGTTGGGACTTCTCCTTAGCTGGGGGCGTCGTCGTTTTCCGCCACCAGTACCGGGACCGCTCCGGACCCAATCGGGGCGGCAGTGTTGTCGTCGTCTCCCGCCACCAGTACCGGGACAGCTCCGGACCCAATCGGGGCGGCGGTGTTGTCGTCGTCGTCTCCCGCCACCAGTACCGGGACCGCTCCGGACCCAATCGGGGCGGCGGTGTCGTCGTGTCCCACCCGGAATCTACTCGGGAACGAGCCTGACCAGATACACTAAGTGGCGTGGACAGGTCCCACCCGTGTTTGTTCAGGCCGTCGCTCTCTCCTTCTGCACGTGAATTTCCAGAGTGGTGATACTTGTGGCGGGTAAAGATATCCATGGGTGGTGGCAGCGTGTTAACCTTCCCCTGGCGGCGATCCGCTGGTGATGTGCTCTGTCTCTCTGAAAGTTCGGTGGGACTGTAGCGGGTGCTCAAACCACTTTTGTTTTCATTGTTCTCATTGTCATCACCATCATCATTGTTGTCTTCATCTTCGTCTTCGTCATTGCTTAACAGATCCCAGTTCCAGTCGCTGCTGTCCCACTCCTGCCACTTCTTGTTAGGCTTTAGAATTACACGTGGATGTGGGGTAGTTGCCATTCCCTCTTCCGGAGGAATGCTGATTGAAGGAACGCTGTTCCCTGAATCCCCAGCATCGCTCATACTAATGCTCGTCGCACTGGGCACTCCAATTCTACTAACGTCTGACTGTATCTCTGTGAAAGAATCACCCCGTTCTGCTTGGGTCAGTCTATCAAGCTGTGACACGTCCTGCTGGGTGGACATAGCCTGCCCCTGCGTGGTGACTCTCACTACTGCCACTGTGCCAGTCGGGAGGGGCTGGGTTGTGCTAGCTACCTTCTTGGTACTATGACTCGAAGTGGTTCCGCTGGTTGTCATGGGAACGTCTGGGTGTACTACATGTACACGTGTCGCAACCATGGGTACGGATGTGATTCTGTCTACTGTAATTGCAGCTGATGATTGGTTTTCTCCAGTTCTCTGAGCTGTAGTCTGCAAAGCCAATGGCGTTTTCCCCCACGTGCTTGTTAATCTTTCAGTCTGCATCTTCATCAATGCAGTAACAACATCACTATGGTAGTTTTGTGCCAGAGTTGAAAATGTAGGCACTGGTGTCTTTTCTAATGTATCTACATTTAAAGCGCTGCCTAACTGCTGGAATTTGGCTTGCTGAATTTTATCTTCCGGTGAAATCAGTTCTGTGTACTTTGATGTGATGGTTACTGGTTCCGTCATCATAGCTGCCTTTGGACTTGTATCTTGCATTTCCTTTGTTTCTCCAACCGCTTCTGTTTTTAAAAGAAATTCTCTTCCAATGTCATTCTTCATTGACTTTTGTATGACTTCTACTGTCGTTCTAAAATCAGTAGATCTTGCCATCCACTCTGTTGTTACAATGTCGTTCACATTTAACGTTTTAGTGACTTCATCCGACAGAGGAAAGCTTTGTTTGGGAATCGTTTGAATGGCTATTCCAGCAGCTAGTGTCTCGGCTTTGGGTTGCTTTGTGCTTTGATTTATGCTTTCAGCAGTATCATGTGCTGCATGTGACGGCAAACCTGGTTCAAAGCCTGTTACACCTACGAATGAAGTCTCCTTATATGCATTCTCACTCTTCTGCTGTTCCGTTGCATGCTGGTGGCTCTCTGTTGCTAACTGAGACACACCAGATGAAGTTAACACTACCTTGTCACTATTGAGATCATTGCTCACAGTCACAGATAAAGCTTGCTTCAGAGTAACGGGAGATGTGATGCTGATCTCGTCTGTATGAGCCGTTTCCTCTTTTAGCTGGGTGCTGTTGTTCAATGCCACACCAGTAGCCTGGTGCAAGATGAGCACTCCATCTTGAGAAGCACTACCTAGTAGTGGCCTGGAGTTTTCGCAGAAGGCAGCGGCACCATCTACGTCTTGTGGAGGGATCAGGCCCAGCACACAGAAGCCGACCGCCGTGAGGAAGATAGTGGCCGGCACGAGTGCGTTGCCGTGGTGACGCCCGCCCCGCCCTGCCTCCCAAGCGGCGATGGTGGCAACGGCAATGAGGCCGCACAGTGCCCTTGCGGCAAGCAGCACACCGGTCTGTGGCGCTGTGAAGCCGAGGTAGCCAAAGAAGAGTGGCAGGAATGGGATGAGTACCGCTTCGCCAGCGCTGAGCACGGACAGCAAGAAGGTGCTCGTACGCAGCGCGCCGCGCATGCTCACCACACCCTCGTACATTGCACCAACACTAGTGCCACCTGCAAGAGGCGACCCCACCAAATGCACTCTCACTTCGTTTGCTACGTGGACAACACGTCAACAGCCCTCTTGTTACACGGCCGAGACACCAACCACAATTTTAATTTAAGTCGTGCCTCACCGACAAAAGAAGCCAGCGTTCAGAGGCCAATATGCTGCTTATACCCCGGCAACTGTTTCACGGACGAATCCACGACTAAAAACAAGTCCTGTGATTCCACGTTGGGTGTTTCTCTATCTTCGGCGAAGTTACCACTAAGTAGCCACTCGGTTGTGCCAGACTGACCATCATCCTGCATTCATTCTAAAATGGCAATCAAGACACGAATTACACGTATATTGTATTTCATTCACACACAATTAGAGGGTATACGTATGCAGCACTTGACAAAGACTATATACAGTTCCATCCCCCGTTACAGCAACCCTGTTTACATAAATTCATCCATGCCTAATTTGTAAATTATATGACCAAAACGGAAGATCTTCTATACGAAACGAAAATTCGTTCCTACGGAATTTATCAATACCAGTTTACAACGACCTCAGCTGAAACGGCTACAGTGAGTTGTACAAAGAGAAGATCGTATGTAAACAGTAACCAACTTTAGATAAATTTTGGCTTTCAGGTCAAAGCCTGAATCATCTAAACCCGACAACGATAGAGATAATGAAAGAGAGCAGGCTGAAAAAGAGCCCCCTCCCAATTAGATACAATAATGTAACCCAAACACAGGTTACATTACCTACCCCTACCCCTACCCTACCAAACCCCTACCCCTTTGTTTGGGTTACATTATTGTATCTAACCAGTAACCTCCAAATATAACTCTTATAGTTCCAATTCTGAATCCATCATTCCTACTTTTATTATGACATTATGCTCACATATTCTCAAACTATAGAAATCATGTTTTTTCAACTACATCTTTTATCTCAATAATTTTTTGCTCAATAACTTATCTCCTAACTCATATAATGGAGGTCAATGAAAAGACGTGATTCTCGTTATGGATTTACGTGTTATTAACGGATTTTCTGGGACACATCACTTATGCAGATAAGGTCTATGTCTCCCTGGGTACTGCCGGAACGTACCCTGGGTACGGTGCGGTATACCGGAACGTACCCTGGTAACTATCTGATATGGTTAGGGCTAGGGTTAGGGTTAGGGAGTAGGCATAGGTGACTCCCTAGACTCGTTAGTGGAGTAGGCGAGGTACGGTCTGGCATATTAGATAGTACCAGGGTACGTTCCGGCAGTACCCAGGAAGACATAGACCCTGGCAGCATCACTTATGTAACGCGGGGGAATATCCTGCTAAGCTGTCTGTTCACTCTCGTTTACCCACTACTCAATAGTACCCTACGGTAAATTACCGTTGCCGAATGTACAGGGCCGTAGGCTGAGCAAATTCCTAGGGGGGGGGGGGCAGTCGCGGATCCAGGATTTCAAGGAGGGAGTGAGAATTAAACAGGTGGATTAAATAAAATTTTGAAAATTTAGATCGCAGGAGATGGTATTTGAGGCACTTTTGAGTACATGTACAGCCTTCATTCGGACTACGACAATTCTCTTTTAGTAGATCAATTTATTTTTTTAATTTTACTCCAAAATTTAGGGGGGGGGGGCAGCTGCCCCCCTTGCCCCGCAGGCTACGGCCCTGATGTAACTGGGCAAACTAATCTAGAGAGTGAGTCTAAACTTTAGACCAAATTCATAACAATGTGTAAATATTAAATAATGACACCCAGACACAATAATGTAACTTGGCCAACACAAGTAGTAAATAACCTACTCTTTTGATGCATTATGTTATTGTATCTATACATGTATGTATATAAATTTCTACGGGCATATCACAGTCTTTTTCGCTCTCATAACTATACAATACCTCAAATAATGAAAGAGGTAATGACACTATAGCTCACCACAAAAAAGGACACAAATGAGTGAGTGAGAAGAAGTCAGTTTTAATTGTAAATTGAGCAACCATCGACGTACATTATAGAAACGAAAATTATATATGGGAGAACTCCCATTATATACTCTTGATAATTTTGTGTAATTTTTTATGTGAAAATAAATGTTTGAGATGTGAAAGTCTGAGATGAGGTAGAGTGATGGCGTTACACCTAAATGATTGCCATTTAACGTTTTTATAATATTCAGATTTAGGCACTGCCTAAAACAGCCGAGCTAGCTCCCGATGTGTAACGTGTAAGATTGAGAGGATACGCTTATTCCACGTAGCTGCTATATACCACGTGACAATGGTGTTTCCCTGCCCATAACACAACTTTTCTCAAAGGTTAATTGGTTGCATGGAAGTGGTTACTTCGTATGAGTTTTTCTAGGCGGTAGCACACGGTTGCCATCTGTATTTCGCCAATTGTAATTTATAAACCAAATGAATCACAATTTTGTGGACGGTCGAGTGGCCGCCTATACCCGCTTTGATGTTTCTTAGCGATGGCGTTCAAATAAATAGGTTATGCTGCCGTTCCCGACCATGTTTTGTAAAACTTACTCTAATATAGAGTTTTATACGCGCAAGGTGGAAGAGGAAATACCAATTTTGCATTAAAGATATTGTCATGAAATCTTGTAAAACGAACCAGCAAGTTGTGACACCACAGACTGTTATCTGGCGGTGTCTAATAAATGCTATATAATTGCCAAAAAACCTACCTAACTTGCGATAATTTTCTTTTAAATATCAAAACAAACCTGTAATACGTTTTGCGGTCCAGCCTTATTCATTCACATACCACAAGAGCGCAGAGCGTCTGGGCTCATCTGAGGTCTGTTGCTTACAATTATAAACGTAAAATTTCAGTCCGTGCGTAGTACCACATTTTTAGGCGCAGATAATGCAGACACGCAGTTGCGTACACATCATTGTTAGGACACGCCCACTATCGCAGATGGAGGGTAGGCGGGAGGGGGGGGGGGAGGTGTGGGGGAGGGTGGGGGAAGGGGCGGGGGAGGGGTGGGGAAGGGGGAGGGTGCGGGGGAGGGGCTCTAATAGCAAAAGCAGTTCACTCCTTTGTTAACAGTCAACAAATCCATGTTTTAACCCTCTCTTGAGGGTCAAAGGGTTATCCGACACTTACTCTTCGCTTGTCAGCAGAAGGGACATTCATGGTCTTTTCAATAAAGCCATAAAAATGCTAGCGGTCACCGCTGAAACAAAAAGTTTTTCAATGCGCTCGTCAGCCCATGCTCCTCAGAAAATGTCTAAAATCTGCCCTGTGCCCATTGACCTTTGACCCTGTGACCCCAATTTCAGCCCAGTGATGGCTTTCCTACCATGATGCTATACACCGACTATCACGAGCCTAGGTCGAGCCGTTTAGATTTGTGCCGCCAATTCTGCATTTCCTGCCCTATACCTTAAGTTAGGAGTGAATGTTCCCCCTTCTTTTACACTCTTGACTTTTGACCTTTGACCCCAGCTTCGGACATCCCAACTCGTTTTGACGATCCCCCCAACAAGCGCCGAATATCGTGACCGGTACGTCGAAGGCGGTTAAGATTGTGCCAACTGTTGACGCACGGACGGACGGACGATCAAGCGATTCTACAAGCTGCATCTGACTATGTCAGATGAGCTAAAAATGAGCAAAATCCGTTGAACCTGAACTGACTAATGGCAATTTCCATTTTTGCCAAAAAATTGCCGTGGCTTGAAAGTACGTCGACTGGCGTGCTCAAAAACAGGACGTTCAAACCTCTCCCCTAGCAGTAACAACTATACCCAATTTCAAACACGTGGGTCAAACGGTTCCTGAGTTATTGTTGACCGTAGCCAAATGTTGACGGACGGACGGACGGACTGACGTACGACGACCCATGGCAATAGCTCGTCTTGACGATGTCAAGGTGAGCTAAAAACCCAGCAAGAACATGCATATGTCATTTTTCACTAGACTGTATAGATTGACCTACATCTATATGATATCGATTATAGTACCGTACTACGTACTCTCCGACTCTCATTCCCCAACGTGTCAGATAATAAAATTATGAGTTTAATGTATGTTACTATGCAATTATAAATTACATGGACTTAATTATATCTCTAATATATTTGTCACTAGCTCATACACAAACATGCAAGTATATATAAAACACAAATTTCCTCACCAATGTAATTCATACTCAATGATGAAGTCTATGCCGCCCTCATGCACTGGCTCAACTCAACACGCAGACAGCCCACTCAGACAGGATACTTCAGATCACACCTGCTACACGATACATGCACCCAACAGGAAAACCACTCGGAATTTCCAGGCTGTGCTTCCTGATAGTTGAACCACTGTATTTAGCTTGCATTTCCTGTCACAGCTTGTTGCAAGCAGGCTGAAAATTTTAGCCAGACTGACAGTTGGAAATCCACAATATATCACCAGACATTAGAGCAAAGGATGTGAAAATTGTGAAAGCAATTTTCAGGCAAGAATAGCATTTAATCGTTGTCACACCGAAAACATGTTTCGCACTACTATTACTAAGATCCTAGTCGTTAGATAAACAGACAAACAGTAACACAACTGTAAAAATGTACTCGTCTGCGATATCTACCCGTACTCTGAATGATACTGCACACGAAACTCCCCACCTGTTGCCACTTTCCAGCAGCCATTCACACCATTATGGTACTCGCATGGGCAGCACGCACATTTGAGTATTGCAACTCTACTGGTACCCACGCCATGAACCAGAATGCGCATGAATAAATTGGGTTAGTGCTAGAAATCATGCTGGTATAGTGGTCGGCTGGTAGCTATAATTATAGATATCTACACTAGCGTATAAAGAAGGATATGAAGTTCCTTCTTTATACGCTCTTGATATCTACAATACACACTGTATATATAGAGAGATATCCATGGTTGACTTAGGATTGGTAGCAGGAGTGAATGAGATCTCATGATGGTAGTAATGTGCGGTCTATGCAGTTTGTTTAGTAGTCGTAGTAAGAATCAGTTGTTATCCTGACCAAATATATCAACGCACCTGCCCAGCATCTGCCTCATGGCTGATTAGCATGTTGCTAAGCTTATGCGGGTTTTTAGTTTGGAACGTTCGAGTTTGATATACGAGACCGCATACATGTTAGGCCTACAAGTACGCGTGAGCGTGTGTGCGCGAGGAAGTCTTCATGCAAGCGCACTGTAGAAGCGTTTAGGCCTACGTACGTGCGCGCGAACCAGAGGTAAGACTAGATACAATAATGTAACCCAAACCCAGGAGGATAGGGACCCCCCCTATCCTCCTGGGTTTGGGAACATTATTGTATCTCAGGCCCGTAGCCAGGGGGGGTTCGGGGGGTTCGAACGAACCCCCACCGAGCCCATCCCCCCAAGCAAAAAAATTTTTTTTTTTTAAATTTGCACGAATTTCACCTCAGGTCGCTCCATTTTAGTGTAATAATTGCAAATCTCCGATCGTTTGCGGAGGCCGTGACAGTCGCAACACCCCCCCCCACACCTCCCCCCGCCTTGGCTCCTCGCCCTGGTCGCTTCGCGCCCGAGCAGGGGCGTGTACAGGGGGGTCCAGGGAGTCCGGACCCCCCCTTGCCTCGCGCAGAAAACGCATCTGAGGGCGGTGTAATTTTAAAAAATTTCTGGGGAGGGCCCCATCCCTATGACCGAAGGTCCGATAAACCGAATCGCTGCAGGTACTTACATCTCCTGGACAACAAAGTCTTCATGGATCACCGTACCCTACCCTACACCACATCAAAATGGCTGTCAACTCCCTATGCAGGAACTTCTCACTGGACCGGGTTGAACACGAACCACAATACAGCTTGGGCACGCTTAACGCGACGATGGTTACCAGGGTTAATAACTCATGGTACACGCTCGGTAACAGCAAGAGCAGATCGACCGCCCAAGCTGTAAAGGCAAGGAAAATCACGGAGGAACAGCTGAAGGAGACTGATGAAAAAACCATAATCGCCTTCACTGACGGATCAGCACTCGGGAATCCTGGACCCTGTGGGGCGGCAGCCATCATCTACGCAAATGGCATCAACAGCCAAGCCATCGCCATCCGAAAGGCTATCTCGTGTAAAAGCAGCAGCTATCACGGAGAACTGCACGCAATATTCCTCGCATTGGACTTCGCAATCAACTACTCTGCACTCCACACATATTCAAACTCAGAATTCCTCGGACTGCCAAAGCGCCATTCTCACCGGCACGGCCCCCCAACAAAACAACCTTTTACAAACACTTACCTCAAACATCCAGAGAAAGAGTAAGCAGCTATACACAAATAACATCAAGATTGACATTTGCTGGGGCCAGGACAGTGCAGGCCTCGGCTGCAAATGAACTTGCGAGACACAGACAGCGCAACGGCAAGCCTTCGAGGCCGCAGAAATGGATATATCTGAGACCACTCTCCGCTTTCTTTCTCCCGAGGCCAAAGGGAGAATCAGAAAGCTTGTAGAACGATGGCAGAGTTCATCGGGACAGCTCTGTTACAGGCAGGTCTCTTTCATCATCTGGAGCTAAGGTAAAACATAAGCAGCGTTCGCAGCCTCACCAAATCGCAGAACAGAAACCAAGCTGAACAGGATTAACTGGACACACAAACTGAAAGCCCACATGTTTAAGATCGGGGCAAGTGATAGTCCCCCTATGCGACCTGTGGCCTCGCCCAATGAAAGCCGTGGAACACAAGTTATTACATTGCTCACGACTCAAGGTTAGCAGGGAGAAGATGACTGACACGATCGAACTGGGGTATGTGAAGACCAACACCAACCCAAGCCATCGGTCTATTGACATAGCCAGCCCTTACTGGGGAAAACAGGAATCTTACACCAGAGATGGATGCCACCATCAACAGGCCCTCTCCACGATTCCTGTCTGAGTCCATCCAAGAATTTAGCCACATACACTCGTTGTTACCAATTTTTAAAAACTACAACAACAAATTACTATGACGGAACACGGTAGCTAATGATACAAAAGGGTTTTACATTCGTGACCATGACCTCGTGAAGTAGGAGGATAAACGAATAACAACAACAAAAGAATATTGCAAAGGGTTAGGGTTAGGGTCAGGGTCAGGGTCAGGGTTAGGGTTAGGGTTAGGGTTAGGGTTGCGTAGCCTGGAGGCTAGGCGACCGATTCCGGACGTGTAGCCACTGCGTATTCGAATAAACCTTTGGTCTATCGGGCCTTCGGTCTATCGGACCTTCGGTCTATAGGGCTGTAACCCCCCCCCCCAGACCCCCCTTTGCGTGCTCGCAACTATGGGTTACGGTTAGACCCCCCTGGTACAAATCCTGTACACGCCCCTGCCGAGCAAATTGCCAACATTGCGAACCTCCCCCCCCCCACCAAATAGAAAGCTGGCTACGGGCCTGTATCTAAGGTAAGACTAGCTAGAACAAATGCAATGCTATGTAAGCTTTGAAAATAATGTTATCCGATGAGACTTAATGCTAGAAATAGAACTATAGAAATATGATGTGGAAGCCGCCGGCCGTGACAATGACATAATTTTTCAGTATATCCAATGTTTTACGATTTTTTCATTTGTGTATGGTACGAGTAACATAAACTCATACTCATAGACATACTAATTACTACTCATAAAGATTACTAGTCATAAAGATTATACCGTACTATAGTCTTCAAAGTCCATCGATAAGTTCAATAATGACAATACTCACCAGTAGGCAGTAGTATAGTAATACTAGTAGTAGTAATAGTATTAGTACTAATAGTAGGCCTATAGTATATGATATATCGAATGCGGAAAGAAACAAAGTTGATCAAATAGAAAGATCAATAAAGCTTCAAATTTGCAATTAACCAAAGAGGAATGAAGATAATTCCAACATCGAATGGCATATACGAAGGAGCTAAACTTAAAGAGACCTTTTGAAGATGGCACGTGTCGCACGCATACTGATTGCGCTCTCATGTAAATAAATTACTACAAGCATATCTGGGTCATTCAAGTTGCTCACTCGCTGGCGGGTTTCTATATAAATAATCACCGAGCGCCATCTACTGGACATATTGCTAATCAATATTACTTCGTTTTATACACAAGGAAAATTCTTTACGATATAACATTTAAACCTTATGCTTTCCAAAACTTTACAAATCTTGCTTAAAGCAAGATTACAGAAAAATTAAAAACCTAACACACACAATTCACCTTCCCACACAAATTATGTTACCATGGTTTTTTTCTCTTTTAAACACTAGAAGCAATCATTTAATATTCAGTATAAAATGATAAATTCCCTATAACAGATAAAGCATGGTGACACACAAAGTCAATAACAACTAAACATAGTTATTTTATTTATCCTATGGGTTGTACAGCTATGTAATTCCTGTGTCAGGGTGATAAGCTGTAGAGCAAAATAGCAGTCTGGCCACTGAACCACTAGAGGCTGTAGCATTAACAAATTTATAAAACTTGTTAAATATTTTGCATAAAGATGTTCGTAGCTGTAACAGTTTCTTTTACAGGCACAGCCTTGAAGCACAATGAGCCAAACTTACGTATACCAGAACATTAACAAGTATGGCATCACCTGTACTACACCTGGTATCACAGCTAGCGAGAGTAACCTAAATGAGTTATTGCCATATCGAATGCTAAAAATGTGAGCGGCGCAGAGCCGGTTGGTCACGTAGGGGGCGCTCCTCCTCGTGATTGTTTCGTGAGCGATCGAGACCTCTTTTCTCGAAGAGTGGCTCGCTTCAACTTGAGGATTCTGTGAATGAAAATGAGAAGTGAATCAGAGTTCATCCGCAATGTGTGTACAGTCACTAGATTCTCACAGTAGCCATTGCAATGTTTGCACCTGTGAGACGTGATGAGCTACAGTGCTGCAGTGGTCCAGCAATGCATTCAGCTTTATTTTCAAAGGCTGCTGCTTGAAACGTCAATCATAGCAGTAAATGTTCTCAAAGTGTAAAACTAAAATCGAGCCCCTGGCTCTTAATAGCAGGGTCAGTGAATGCCTCATGATTCGGATCACCAAATAAACTGACAAGTCTGTCTTTAGTGACAGGCATGTAAAACAAAGGGATTTGGAGTGTAGCCACTTGCAAGTATCTAGAGGGGAAATTAGCTTCTTCTACTGTTTTCTCTACAGGTAACTCTTAGAAACAAAATGACATCCGTTGAGCCTCTCTTACCAGGGTCATGAAATTGTTAACAGAATATTATGTGCAATGACATCTCCATATCCGATGGCAAAATACTGATAAAATCTGTTAATTTGATGGTGATCAGAAGAAGAACATACTGAGGTTTCACTGTAGTTGTGTGGCTGGCTATGTAAACTGAATTTATTGTCTAAATTAAGAACTGCATAAAAGTACATACTGTTGTGAATGGTTTTCCCTGACTGAGTCAAATATTTACAACTAGAAGACCCTATAACAGACATGCTCACCTGGCCTTCATGGCCTGTTTGTCTTCCTCTGATGGCTCAGAGGGCTCAAACTCAGCCTCACGCACTGCAAAGCGGATCTTGTCCAAGCAGTCTGCAAGGTTGAGCATCTGAACACGCGTCCGGTCGGAAACAACGATGAACTCTCCGATTTTATTGATCCTAGTGTGGTACTGAAACGTGTCGGTAATTGCCTTAACCACATATCTACGTGCGCATGCGAGTAAACATAGCTGCTTGGGCATGTATACCCATCTATACTAGTATCTTCTACTGCTTATTGATTGCTGCTATTGTACTACATTATCCACGCGACGTAACGAGTCATCGAGCCTGATTGGGGTTAGTAAGTCGATACCATAACATTATAATGTTGGTAAAAAAATCCAACGACTGCAAGTATGGATGGTTATATGATTATCAATGTGACATCTTTCTGATTACAATATATATGTTCAAGTTTACAAACTTGCAGTTAGCAAGATTTAAGCTGTCGTTCGCCAACTGCTAATTAAAGTTGAATTTGGCGATAAAATGTTATAATTAATTTGCCAAAAAGCTAAAGCTAATTAGGCCCTTCACGCAAATTCTACCCAGTGGTACCTACTGGCACTACCAGTACCCACTGGCAACAGCTACAGGCTTGCTAACCCAAAGCATGAGGTACACCGAGTGTGTTCATTGTTTACTCAGTACTGAAACTTTTCCGGAAAAGACCGAAGATTAACATTAAATAGTTAGTAGATATCCATATCCTGAAAGTGTGCTCGCTGAATTAAAAATAATAAAGCATAAATTTGGCTACACATTTTCAGACCAATTTAACCAAATTGCTAACAATTTTTTTGTCTAGTTTAAACACCGAGTTAGTTACAATTCGTTGTACCATTTCTTTTAGCCTTTGTCTAGATTTTTCTGGAATCCAGTCTGCAGAATCGAGATGAAACCGAACCTCTGCTTTTGAGCTGACTGGAAGAAACAGATGGAAAATGTATACATGCACGCACATGATATAATCATACATACAGCTACAATGTACAATAACAGTAGTTAATTACTCTAGCTTTATCAATGGGTAAATCAATTTTAATACCTTTGTTAACATTTTGGCCCCCTGGTCCACCACTTCTTAAGTATTTGATGGCAAGTTTCTCTGCAATGGAAAAACACAATGTAACTATATAAGTTTGCAGTTTTAAATTTGTGGCATTAAACATTAGCAAAAACATTCATACACTTGTATGAATGTTCTATACACGGCTTCGTCGTAATAGTATTATATACTATACTATATCAGTGTTTCCCCTGCATTGACACAAGCGAGGTGGGCCGCCACACAGAAACACCGCCTCGCTGACAAAAACCTCATACAATGTGTTCAGAATAGCTTAGAATGCACCAAATTGCATCATTTTTTCAAACCCCCTAGCTGAGCGAGTGCCTACGGTGCTCGCTTTGCTAGGACCTCGAAACATGCAAGCACACACACAAAATTACCACCTCACAGACCTTTTTGGCCAGGGGAAACACTGCTATAAAAATAGTATAATCATATTTTATTCAGTTAGTAAATTGTGTTAATAGCCTTGGAACATATAGCTCACATCTCTTTGCAGACCATGTTATTGCATGACAAAAAAACTGCATTGGGCTTTGCTTTATAATGGTTTAGATAGCAAATTTCATGTGAATTACCTATAGGGATGAAGCCAGAGAAGTTGTCACCAGAAGAGTATGTATGCTGAAAAAGAACAGATCAGGTTTGCCATTTTTACATGAATTTGCTTCACATTTGAATGAAATATTAGAAGCTTCCTAAAAATGCTAAAATAGATTATTTTCCTTACAGTTATTATTTATTTATTCATTAATTTAAAGACAGTACATTGGTAAAAAATAGAACAATATGAGCTTGCATGCTCCTCACTGTCAGTGCAATAATAAAAAAACAGTTCTTGATTAAAAGTGCTAGCGTATGAGCTTTATTTTGAAATCATTGCTCGAAAATGTAATCTGGAAAAAAATATAGTGAAATATAGTCTCACCTAATTATTAGTGGATATATCACTGATTACACCAACTTAAAAAGCACTAAGAATTTATGCTGTTATAACATAGAAAATTGGAATTGAACACGCCGTAACACCATGGCATAGTTGATTATAGCAACAATTACTGACCACGACCTTGTAGACCTAGACTATGGTCTGTAGCCTAGCGGATGTTGGGGGGGAGTTGATTTGATAGCCAAGCGCCATGATACTGAAAAGATTTCTTGCCATTAGCTATTGATCTATATAGTAAGAAAGAGCAAAATTTTATTTCAAAGGTTGTAAGGGGCACATGAGTATTTAAAAAGACTCTTCTGTAGCGATGGTCTTAACTTGCCCCAGTCCTAAGCTAGGAAAATTGGTGTAGGCTAAAAGATCTTTGTAGGTGTGGCCGCCATGACCAATGACAAAGCAGAGTGCTCTTCTCTGTATTTTTTCGAGTTTGTTTTATGTTTTCCTGTGTAGTGTAGTGCCAAACAGCGGGACAGTAGTTGAAATTTCTGAGGCAGTATCAGGGGTAGAAATTAACATTTGAACAAGGTAGTCCAACCTGTCCTGCCCTCCCCTCCCCCAAAAAGTCCCTGCCCTCAAAAAGAGGGAGTCCGCAACAAAATGAGACAGTCCGCAGTATGAAGTTCAAAACTAAAGATATTAACAATAACGCGTATGCTTATTTTGAAGATTCATGTGGTTGCACGTCTGCCAAATTGTCTTTGGATATTTGCTGAAAAAACACGGCAATTCCGCAAGGCCGTGCTCTGGAACAAACTAGTTAGTATAGCAGAATTTTCAGGGAGTCACACAGACTCCTGCATACGTCAAATCAGGGAATATTTGACTCCAGACTCGCGTTAATTTCACACCCTCCTGTATGATTTGTAATATTGTATATTTGAAGTCTGGATTTGTAATCTAAGCTAAGTGGACCTCCAGCTTTAAGTTTAACCCGCTGCTTCAGCCCTTTATCACACTTTATCAACTAACCAGTTGTCTTCCTCGAAAATTGAGGTCTCATTCACTACACTAGTTAGCCCTAGAGGGTTATGCCAAGCTGACCTGTTTTTTGACACTGAGACCCTCAGTGTGGGTGGTGACTGCCACAGTGCCAGTTTTAGTACTTTTAGTTTTACCCCATTATTATTATCATTGACATTGTCATTGACAGTTATAATAATAATAATAATAATTTTTTTGTTTGTTTTTGTTTTGTTTAGTTTCTTGTTCACTGTTACTCAGTTTTATCGTTCATATGTTTTGATCATTTTCGCTGTCATGTTTTCGCGGTTTCACATGCATGCTCACCATCCACTATATGGCAACCAAGTATATTAGAATAATGACCCATCTGCCTACTATTAGCATGACATTTTATTTTGAGGGGTGGCAGATGTTGATAACCTGCGGGTTCTTTCGCCACTAAACTAGAATGCTTCCTTTGTAAACTAGATTAACTTGACTTGTATATTTCCCATTTGCAGCTGTACACTGTATATACACGACTTATGCACAAAATAAACATCTTGAATCTAATAATCTATTAGTATTACTAATACTACTACTAGAGACAGGCCCATTGTATGTGGTAATCCGAGCCAGCTTTATACATCTTTAAAAAATTCACCGCCTTGATCCACGTCCGGGGTTTGAACTCTAACTCTAAGTTCTAATAACAGGGTTCATACTAGTAAGACACATGTTGAAATAAGGACTTATAAGACCCTTTCTGGAGGCCAAAATGACTTTTTTACGCGATTTCTGATAGATCACCGACTATTAAAGTACACTAATAATATTTATATACACAATTGCACAGCAGATTTAATTATTCCGTATTATATATACAACAATTCTTACTCTAAGTCGAGAACAGTTTATAAAACAATGTTGAAAAATGGTCCTTTGGCAAAAAAATAACGCAGTGGCTACTGGTACGGTAGCCGTCGGTCGTTGAAGCCCCTTTTTGGCGTTAGGGTTAGGGTTAGGATTAGGGTTTAGGGTTAGGTTTAGGGTTAGGGTTAGGGTTAGGGTTAGGGTTCTAGCTCATCTAAACTCTGAAATCGTGAATTTATTTCCCAAGGCGTTATTTCGAAATCTGGCGCGACCGCCGCCATCTTTGTCTCGTTAAGTATGAAAGCGAATGGACTCCCGTACCCGTAGCCTCGAGACATTAAGATACGGCTACCGTACCCGTAGCCACTGCCAAAAAATAAGGACTATTAAGTACTTTTCTAAAATTTCACCAAAAATAAGTACTAATAAGTGCCCTTATTTTATTTTTGGCAAAATAAGTACTTATAAGACTTTGGAAGACCCGCTACGAACCCTGTAATAATAATGCCTAATGCCAGTAATGCACTAATGACTATAATGCCAATGGCAAAAAATGGAGATTATTTAGGTCGACCTAGCATTCACTAGGGCCTATTCTAAACTATTCAGTTTATTGCACTAAGTCTAAACTTGCCTTAATGGTAGGAACATTGCCACAATCAAGCGTACTTTTCGGGTATAAGTTATCTAAGCTTAATGCACTTTTGTATCCAGCCGCTGGCAAGACTCTGGACAGTCGAGTTTCCCTTAAAAGTAAGGAAAAACTGCGAGAAATTGACCTGAACATAACTTTTAATTGCTGTCAGCCATTACAGCTGTAAGCTGCTGCCATCTATAATTCAGATTGGTACTTCCCTGATTTTTGTGTGGATGATTTCGCATAAAAATTGTCAATACATGCTAATCCCATGATTACCCAAATATAATATCTATGTTGTTAGACTTAAAATATGAAGTTGTAACTTTAGAACTAATATTCATTGCAACTCTATACATTGCAAACACAAACACAAATAGACGAGAAAAATCACATAAATTTGTGTCAATAATTTTTACGCGTGTAACAAAACGATCATCACTGTTCTAGCATCTCAGCAAGATGTTTGATGAAACGCAAAGGAAAGCTTAGATTTTGTAAATAATTCATCCGATCACAATAATTTCTAGTGTGTGCGCATGAAACTGTCATTTAATTCTGCTCTTGTTATTTATTCACTACTAGTACTAGGCGCCTAGCCCGCCTACTACTACTACTATTATACTAGTACTACTACTAGTCTACTACAGTACTGGTACTACTATAGCCCGACCAGGCTGTGCGACGGATTGTCTATACAATCCTAACCCTAGCGATACCGTTTCTTGGAGCTAGTACTACTACTACTACAAATTATTGCCATCATCATTATCACCATCGCTATGATCACCATAAAATAACTCAACGCACTAAATATTCATGATTCAATATTATGAGATTATTGGCGGTTAACAGTGACAGTTATAACAGTGATAGTTGGTTATAATGATTGAATTTCGCGTCTCTCAATGAAACTTTTGGATGTCATTATGCTGAGTTCCTAACTCCCATCAGGCTCTCACATTATTGGAAATGACTCATGAAGTCACGTGATGGTCGCAGCGCGATAGCAGCCGTTAGTTGGCGCGGTCGAATGCAATGCGGATGTAGGTTGTGCCATAAATATACTATACCTATGAAAGTACGATCTCAGTCGCTATCTTACATGTGAATACTGTGTTCGTGGATTTCAACTGCGTTCCGGTGTGACTTAAAACGTGATCAATAGTTTATTCAACTAGTGGCACGTCTGCAAACGTCAACCGGCATAGCCGAAATTCTTCAAAATGGCCGATCGGCGTGAAAGCACATCTAATATGGCCGAGCTCCAATATCTCGTAGTTGACAAACAAGTGATAAATGATCCGGCGGCACAGGCAGAATGGACAGCAAAACGTTTGGTGTGGGTTCCCCACGAGACTCATGGTTTCGTGGCAGCCAGCATCAAAGCCGAGCGAGGAGAAGAGTTAGAAGTCGAGATCGCCGAAAGTGGCAAACGTTACCTTGTCAACAAGGATGATATCCAGAAAATGAATCCACCGAAATTCTCCAAAGTCGAGGATATGGCTGAGCTAACATGCTTGAATGAAGCATCCGTTTTACATAATCTGAAAGATCGGTATTTCTCCGGTTTAATTTATGTAAGTTAATTAATACATTTTGTCCTAATACTAATAGTAATACTAATAGTAATACTAATACTCAGTAATACTAATACTAATAGTAATACTAATACTAATAGTAATAGTAATAGTAATACTATAGTCTATAGTAATACTAATAGTAATAAGTAATAGGATTAGTATAGTAGTAATGATTGATGATGATGTCAGTAATGACGTAATGTCACCAAGTACTGGAGTTCAAGTAGTATGCTTGAGTGGTTATTTCAATTACATCTTAGTTCTATTACATGAATTTTTCTGTTGTAAGAATACTAACATCTTTACATCATTAGTATTACTATTAGTATTACTAGTTGAGCAATGGTGGTTGTGATGTTGGTTTGTGTTTGTTCGTGCCCTAAGTTTCAGTGGAGACACTGAGACAGGTCAGCAGTGCAGTTGCCCTGTCATAATCGGGTAGTCTGTTAGATCCTGCACGCAACCTACTTCATAAACTACGCCACTTGTTAATCTGTGACAAAGCTAATTTCTTGCAGAAGTGGCAGGACTTTAAAAGAGTAAAATAGTAGGGTAAAAAAATAGATCAACTCGGCATTTTTAACCAATAACTTCACACCCGTGCACAAATTGCAGCGAATTTTCCGCCATCATACCGCCACATCTGATCTATGCTGTTCGCCACAAGAAACAATGGCTAAAATCTCTAATTTGTGCATATAGGTGTGAAGTTAGTGCAGGGTTCAACTTCTCCAAGGGCACATATAGCCTGGCGGCCCGCCAGGCTATCGTCGAGCCCCGCCATCCTAAAATGCACCCGCCACGCTAAATATCATAGCCGCCATGCTGGTGCATACACAAGAAGTTCACACAATTAATCCACGTTGGTCTCAATGCTACAGGTACGGGAGTCCCACACACATGTACAAACAGTCACCCTATCCCTAACACTAACTCTAAACCGACTCGGCTATCTTATATATATACGTGTGTTATAGTACCAAAATTAATCTATGGTGTATGACCTTTTGCTTTAAATATTTTGCATCTGAACTGACAATCAATCCCAACCAACTGGTGTAGGCTAGCTGGCACAATAATGCTCATTTTCATACTTCAAATCAGAGTGTTTTCTAGCTCATCAAAAAATCTTAATCGTGAATTAAATCGTGAATTAATTTCCAACGGCATTATTACGGGGCAGGTAACCCAGTCTAACACGAGGTAGAGTAGACTGGTACACTTGCCGACCACTCCTTCCATTGTCAATGGTGACAATTTTTTTATATTTGTTTATGAGAGGTGAACTCGATTTGGAACCAGCAAATCAGCAAGTTCACCCCTACATTTTGGTATTTTTATTCCATTAATTATTTTGAATTTTCCGGTGGCTTTGCCCATGCAAAACAAACATTTTCACCCCACATGCAGTGCTTCAAATTTACACACAGTGTCCCAGATTGCATCTCAGAGCTTCTACAATTCAAAAATTTGAAACCCCCCGGACCCCCCTAGCAGTGAGTAGCACCCCCATGCTATAATTTAAAAGCGTGGAGAACCCTGTAGTGCATAAAACATAGTAAGTTAATACATTTTTACACAACTATGTGACTCACAGGGTTCTCCCTACGTTGCGCAAACGGGGCGCGCGCGCCCCGTTTGGGAAAACACCCCCTGTTTCAATCGTTGCGCCCCGTTTAAATTTACCTCCGCCCCGATTAAATTCCACCACAATAAAAGTTTGACAGCACGGGAATCGATCGTCAAGAATTCCCATTCGACCAGGACCACCGGCGCGTGTATTTTTACGCATGCACTGCAGACCATACACAAGTACAAACAGTTAACCTGTCCCGAACCCAACACTAACTGTACACAGACTCGGCTATCTTATATATATATACAAGAACCCCAAATACCGTCTATGGTGTGGTGGCGATTTTACGCATTAATTAGTGGTACGGTAAAAAAACACGCTCCCCGGTCCCCCCTAGTTTTCCCTCCCTTCCCCTCCCCCTCCCCTCCCCCCTGTTTCAATTTCATCCTGGGGAGAACCCTGACTCACTCTACAATAAAACCATTTCCATTTCTGTAGGAAATATGGTATCTAGGTGGAATGTGGAGGTTGCATATTTTCTTAGGTAGGCATTCTGTATGATATAACAAGCAAGCGACTGCTGTTTTTCAGACGTATTCAGGATTATTTTGCGTCGTAGTAAACCCATACAAGAGGTTGCCTATCTACACCGAAAAAGTAATCGAGCTGTATAAGGGCAGAAAACGTCACGAAGTGCCCCCACACGTGTACGCAATCACGGATAATGCGTACAGAAGCATGCTTCAAGGTAAGACCATGTCAACGTCTGTATAAAGAATTAGAACGCAATGCATGTATTACACCAAGAATGGTTGCATGCTCATTTTCATCTTTGTGTTAGCATAGAGGCAAATGACTAAGATCAACAAGATTCTAACTTGCTCTGACCAAGGTCTGATGTGTGGTAGGGGATGTAAGGAGCAGCTCAGGAAGTGTTCATGTCCTGCACCAAGACTGTCACTGTGTGTGTTCTCTAATCTAGATTCTGCTAGCCCATGTTTGCATGGCTAGCAGATTTTAGATGATGAAAAGCTAATCAGCGATAATCTTAGCACCGTACTAGTTATTGGCGAGCAATGGTTGATGAACGCTTTCTCGACGGAAACTGCTGGGGTGTGCTTTTCCCTGTTGCATCATCAGCAGCTATATCTACGCATGCGTGAGGGCCAGCCTGACACAAGCTGCATTGAGTTTCGTGCAGTGAAGAGCGTGATCGGCTGCTGAGGAATCTTCTTGCATTGGAGAGCCATACGGGAGTGACAGGTTTACTCCCGTGGAAATTGATGGTGGTGCTCGTGCTGGGTACAGCACCCGAACATCAACCGGCCGCCGGGGGGGGGGGAGAACTGGGGTGAGAAGCTGGCTCTTGCACCATCTTTGGCGAACACTACTTTGCATTCTGGGATGTTAGACAAGTGTCAGGGTCATTGCAGCAAATCTCTGCTTGAGTGAAGTGCACAAATGCACGGCATGGGCAGCAGCTTTGCAACAGTGTGTGTGGGGGGGGGGAGCGATAGCTGATCTGCTTGCTGGATCGCGTCTCACTATATACTGTACTAGATGATGTTGTACAGTGTTCCTTATGCGGGAGCATAAAGAAGCATTAGGAGCTGATGTCCATATCTGGAACGCACGATCATGTGCCTCGCATAATGTTTGCATTGTTTAGTGCATGGTGGAAGGTTCACTGTTCTCCTTCCACCAGCAGTCTCCACCTACTCTGGTTCAGTACCTCTTAAGTTACTGCCACACTGGCATTGTATAGTAACACCTCCCGATCAGTCACAGAACAGAGGCGAGCATAATCCATGTTTGTCCTGTCTTACAACATAAGCTATGAATTCAAGAACACTTGGCCTGACTAGGTTACTGCACTGCCAAAATGCTGCAATACGTACGTGGGCCTAACGCTCCTCTCTGGATACAACTGTGAGTACAATACTCTCAGAATACCTATGTGCATCTGTGCACATTTCTTCTAAAGGCAGTGCACCAGTTCTACTGCAGGCTATTTGTCAGCAGACTGGTGACTGGATTCACCTCGGTGACTCGATGTTCAGTTGTAAGAGTCCTATATATTAGCAACGCTATTTACTACATGGGAAGAGTGGGGTGGTGGTGCATTGTGGTGCCATCTCTGCCAGATATATGTAGGCCGACAGATCGCAGAGGTAAAGATCTGGCGGGTCACTGGGCTCAGTTCTCTCAGTTCAGGAATGCGTGTCGTTAGTGCCTATAGTAGTAGCCTGAAAGAAAGTTGGTCACATAGCCGTGCAGTGCACATTCTAGAAAGGCTCCCGTGTAGCTGCATTTTTTCGCGTGACGAAAGCCAGTCGTGCTTTCTCTCCCTGCTGAAATCTCCTGTCCATTGTTAAGAGTAAAGGTCCCTAGTTGAATACAGTAGTAGCCTGGCAGTAATAGTATAACAGCGAGATAACTTGACTAGCATATATATACCCTTGAATTGCATGTCCAACATGTACTTCGCGATATGACAGTGCCCTGGTTGAATGTAATCTTTTCCTGCTTATCAGTACCAGCAGTGCTTGGCACTGCTTGCAGTTGGGAAGTCAACCCGAGTATTTATCTATCCAATGTAGTTGGAGTGGGGGGCAGAACTTTATTATCTGTGCTCTCTCTGCCACCACATATATTGGCAACATCCGGGTCACTATTCTACGTGCAAAAGGCACAATAGCTGTAATTGTAGATCGTATACATGTCTAAACAATGCCTATGGACAGGACCTAGAATGATTATGGTACGCATGGGGTGGGGTTATTTGGCAACCAGTGATCAATCCATATGTGAGCTGGAAGGTGTTGCTGCTGTTGCATAATTACATTTGCATGCTTACATGGAAGTCTTGTGTCATGAGTAATGAACTCGTTAATGCCGAGTTAATATTGCATGGACTCAGTTTATAACATGGACTGTCGGCAGGACAGTAGGTTTTAACTTTACTAATACGTAATATTAGTAATAACTACCTCGTTGGAATAGTCACTGGCCAACTTTCGCTAGTCGGCAGCAGGATATTTCACGGGACCACAACATCCTATTCGTTATGGTTGGAATGCAGCTCATACACTCAACATGCATCATGCCTCCTTGATTTAATCTTGCGCGTAATAGAAGACTACATAAAGCAGACTAGACTCACTGTAGCTATCGCCACTCGCATACCTTCCACGAGCAATTGAGGATGGTCTTGCAATTGCTAGCCAATAATTCTTAACTGAGCCATGGCACTATTGTGGGAAAGTAAAGGCTGCCTGGCCATAGCTGTACTAAATGTGTGCAGCTAATTTTGCATTTCTATGTAACCTATCGCCTGAGCATTATCACTAGAGCCATGGTATGTTTTGTATGTTAGTAGTTAGCTCGAAGCTAGCCAACCTATGTTTCAGTTAAGCTCTGGATAGCTAGCCACCAACATCTGATCTTTTAGGTAAATTACCTACTAGTAATTAGGGCAATTACTAATTGGCAGGTTTCGCCTGTAGAATAATAAATGTGTGGACAGGGTCGCCAGGCCACCGTATTTGTTTATAACTTTCACCATTTTGTCTCTCACTCTCAGCTGTAGAACTTTCATATAAGTTCTCGGTGATCAGCCGTGCAGCATCGGTGATCCTCCTTCCCTCCATCGTGGCGAGGCGGGGAGAGTGAATCATGTATGATGAAATTGTACGAGTGCATGTGGGAGCGGTCAAGCCTGAATACACTCACACATGAGCCATCTAAATGGCTCATGCCTACAGGGTTCTGGCCAGGATTTTTTAGTGCCGGGCGCATCCAGTTGCAAGCGCCGTAGGCGCGAAGCGAATCTAGGGGGTCCGGGGCCATCCCCCCCCCCCGGGAAATTTTTGATTTTGGATAGTCTGAAACTCAATTTCCTGCATTCTGAGCAATAAAAAGCCCATATTTATCAGACTTTTTTTTTTAATTAAAAATTAGTGCCGGGTGGAGATAACTGACTCGTTTATAGTGCCAGGCAGCAACCGCGAGTGCTGGGCACACCCGCCCACCGCCGCCCACCGTTGGCAGAACCCTGTGCCTATGGTAGTCTAGAGAATCATTGATCACCATAAATCTATTTCACTGCCCCACCGTTATTTTGGCAGCGAACGATTGTGATCATGTGATGACTGATGTCAGTGGACAGCGAGACAGTATGACTCACTCGCGGCGGGCTGCCGGGAGAAGAAATAGAGGGCGCGCCTGTTGCTATTGGGTGAGGCCGTCGGAAGTCATGTCCACGGAGGCTAGCCGTTACACGTGCGTCGTGCTGACGTGGAGCCGGCTGCTACTGCTACTGCTAGACAGCTGCTGCTGCCGCTATTCGCTGCTGCTGCTGCTGCTGCTGTTACTCATTTATGCACCGAGCAGTACGCAGCGGTCGGCACGAGTGCGATGAATGGGTTGGGATGTGAGTCCCTACTGACACTGCTAGGTCACTTGGCGCGTTCCTACTAGATATATTCCGGCCGAGAGGCAACACTGTAGGCGTGGGTGTTTCGCGCCGGGTGGTTAGTAAGTACTGCGTTTTCCGTGCATGGCATTTTTGAGCGGGGTGGGGTAGAAGTTATTCTGTACTGTGTGCTTAATACAACGTCAATTCAGTGGTGTTTTGAGGTCTTCTCTGCTGGTTGGTTTAATGCACTGCCCTGTAGTCCGCGATTCTGGGGGTTCTCTGTGCTGGAATGACCAGCTTTCATGCGTCTCTGCGCGTGCTGCCATACAGTTCCAGCCACTGTCCATGCTGGCACCTTCTGACGCAGGCTGTCGTTTCACTGCTGAGCATCCTCGCGGCACGTTGAAGGGTAGTCCCGGTGACTAGAATGTCACACAGCCGTGCCGCCAGGGTCCCGTCGCTCGCGCGCGAAATCGCAGCTCGGTTGTCGTTGACCAGCGGCGAACAAACTGGTTTCCCAGTCCCTACATCTCTCTCCCCTCTCACTCGCCCCTCTAACTCTCCTGCGCTTTCTGTCCCGCTCTCTATCTCTTCCCCCTCTTACCTCCCTCCCCTCTCTCTCTCTCTCTCGCTCGCGCGCGCACATGTATGCGCATATGTACCGGCTGCAATTACCTACAGATAGCCCTTAGTTAAAAAGCGTAGAAAATTCGCCGCACGCCGACTTGAGTAGGTACAAGAGAGTGCATATCTGCACGAGGAGAAGATTGCAGGGAGCTCCGTGCTAGCTTGGAGAGCGTAGGTTTACGACGTCACGTGCCTTCAGTGACCTGTGCTGCGTGCCTGCGCAGTTAGCTTTAGCGCTCGCGATCTGGAGCAGCGGCTGACTCGACACGGGTCTCCGCCTATGGCATTGTCTCGGAAGATCTAACCTGTTCCGCCGTCCGACAACGAGTTCATTCTACTTCCCCGTGCGAAGACGTCTTCGCGCGGGCTGTAAATATCGGCCGATAGGCGATGCACGACCGAGTTACACGCGAGCATACACTACACCCGCTGTGGGAGCCGCGGCTGGATTTTGCGTTGGCGGCGCGAGCATTGTGTGCTCGCGACCTGCGTGTGGTGTGCTGCCGTTACGGTTTTGCGTGCGTTAACGTTACGTCTCTCGGATGTTGGGTACCGGGGGGGGGGCGAATAATTGTGTTACCTGTCTGTTAACGTCACGTTGCGTCAACGTAAAGCCGCTCAGGTAGTAAAAAAAATCGCGTTACCGTACCTGTACTCACGCAGCGCGGCGCGTTTTTTTTGCGTGCGTGCGTTTCTGCCCGCTCTCTCCCCACGAGCAGACGACGTTGCCGTGGCGATGCGCGTTTATATAAGCAGGGTTGTTGCATCGAGTCGGCATTACAAGACCGAGAGTCAAGAATAATGTCTTTCTCGCGTACACGGACCGAACCTGTTCTGTTCACGCGAGCTCAAGCAGGAATGCGCTCACACCCGACTCCCGAGTGTTTCCCGCGTGTGTGGTGGCTGCACTAGTTACAGGTGTGGCTTACGTTTGGTCCGTCGCGCGCCTACAGTGTGCGGTCGGGCACCTGCCTGTATCGCAGTCTGATGCATCCCCAGGAACACGCATACAGGACGCGCGGTCTTTCACCAGTGTGTGATGTCGACGGCGATGTAATGTTATGTGCATCCTTAATGCGCTGGGAATGATGAAGATCCACACTGCCTCACGGCAGCAGACACTAAATTCCTCTAGAATAATTGATGAACGCTGCAGCTGGCAGTTGAACAAAATAGCACTGGGCATGACTTCATGCCTGGTTTTAAAATGCCATTGTCCCCTGCCCTATGTTAAGGGCTTCTGTGCGTGGTGCGAGTGAGTCGCCCTCGATCCATTCTACTCGGCAACGCATGTGGACCTTTGTTTACTTACGTTACATGGGATTTTATTTGACCACATACATACCTAGTAGTACACAACTCGGGGTGGGAGTGGAGGGCATGCTGTCATCGGGTGCTGCTTGTGGGGGCCTGTGTGGGGTTTATGAATTGTTTATGCCTGGTGCACGTCTGTCGGACCTAGTGCGTCTGCACAAGACGCATGTTTACCCATGTAACCACATACAAGTTTATTTGACTGCGCACACAATCCTACACAGAATTACGTGGTGTATGGTGATCGCGGTGGAAAGAGGGGGTGCTGTGGCAGGCAGTGTGTGCAGTCGTGCTTGTGTGCGTGCGTGCGTACGCGCTGCTGGCGCAGGCATTGTGCGTGTGTGCGTGTATGGTGTGTGTGTATCTGTTTTAAGTTTTAACTGGTGAGGTTCACTGTTTTTTTTAGTTCTTGTGCTCTTACATTGTTCGCCCTCAACACACAAGGCTGGTAACTCACGGAAAGAGTGATGAGCGAACGGCTTGAAGATGCTCTGCTTTCAGACGGAAATGAGTCATTGTGGCGTAACTCTTAGTAATAACTCGATGAGAGAACTAATCTGTTCTCTCATTGGAGGCGAGACAGTCGCCGTAGAATCTGTGCGATGACTAATAGCGAATAATGCGGCGATGCAGACAGTGATGAGCGAGGATGCAGAGAACAGCAATAGAGAGTGGCGAGCGTGAGAAGCGTTCGTGCACGAGTCGGTCCGCTGCATAGTGGGGTCTGTATTTGTAATGTTCAGCACACGAGGGTGGCGAAATTCTGATCGAATGTGGGGTAGTCGGGAGTCTGTCAAATTAACTCACGGATGAGTTGGTTGCAACAACGTCTAGTCCGATGGTCGACTTTCATGTCATATTTAGTAAAGCCACTACTTGGTATTTAGGTGCTGAAAACTCCCGTTTTACCATTTAACGCTTTAGCTCAAAATGTTTATGAATGCTTACAAGTTACAATGTGCTGGATTGTAGGATTAGTAAAATTTTAAACGTCTTACTAAAGGTCAGAATGATGAGAATTGGTGTCGTCTTACGAGACCACGACATGACGATACGAAATCTAGTACAAGTAGTAGTTAGTGATGTCACGATCGTCGATTATACTCGATCATCGGTTGAACAGTGGGTCGAACCAAGCGCTTGGTTATCAAAATCCATAATCGATTTCATCGTAGAAAAAAAAAATCGAAATAAATGTAAAACTTGGAAAAGAACGTGGAAAAGTGATGAGAATCAGAGATATCATCGCTACTATACAAGTTATCCTTTATTAACATACATGTATTATACACACAGTAGTAAACAGTGCAAAACAAACAGTAAACAGGGCTAAACAAGCACATACATGCACACATGTACATGCACACGACGTTACGCACACGCAGGCATTCAACACCCCGAGTAACCGATTGTAACCGATCATCGGTTACTTGGGTCCAACCGATGATCGATTACGAAACTATACAACCGATTGACAACACTAGTAGTAGTCTGTCCGTATGACTAAAGGGCTTATGTCGGGCTTGCGAGCCGACTCGACTGGAATCAACTGGCTGCAATTCACTGCGACTGGCTGCCGCCACTAGTTGCTCGGAATAGAACAGTGGGCAACTGGACGCAACTAGTCGCGGACGATCGCTTCCAGTAGCTCGAAATCCAGTTGCTTCCAGTCGAGTCGGCTCGCAAGCCCGACATAAGCCCCCCTTAAGGTTTGTAGCGATCGGTTACCATCGCACCCTCTCTTGTGAACTAACCGAGCCCGTGAAGATGTTTAACAAGTAAGTCAGTGTCGAGTGGTTGTTGTACATACAGCGAGAGCGCACCACGAGAGGCCGTGTCCTCGTCGTGTTATTGCAGCCGGTGGCGACCATTGCTTCCACGCAGCCCGCCCATCCGGCTGCAGCTGCGGATCCCCCCTTCAAACCTCTGTCCTCTATGACACCGCCGCCGCCCTGTCAGCGAACACCGTCAAAAGGCAGCTGGGTGCGTGTTCGTCCGCGCGCGCGCGTGCGTGTCACTGGTGGTTATATATATATATATATATATATATATATATGCTGGCAAGTCGCCTCGCTACTCGCGTGATGGACCGCCCCGCGCCGCTGCCCGCAGTCATGGAGCAGCCGCCGCCCGGCGTCAGGGGCGGAAACTGGTTTTTGTGCTCGCGCCGAAATATCAGCTGCTGTCGTCTGTGTTCATATTTTGAGAAAAGGTGGGAGAGGGGGAATCCGAATGACGAGAGAGAGAGAGAGAGAAAAAAGAAGAAGAGAGAGAGAGTAAGATAGCGGGGGGGGGGGGGGGGAGGCAAGTGGGCAGGCAGGCAGTCAGACAGACAGGCAGGTACGGACGTATAGACTCAGTGGTGATGTGGGGAAGGAAGAATGAGAGAGGAAAGCGCGGGAGCGGAGCTTGATATGGGTGGATAATGGCTTGATGAGAATTGCGTGGGCGGGATTTCAGATTACGGGCGGGGCTGGAAGTCTCGACACGCGTTCCTGCTAATATATTCTGGCGGGAATATTTTTTGTCTACTGAAAATTGCTGGAATCGGTGAGGGTTGTTGGGTGTTGGTGCGTGGCGGGCGTGGTCTGTGGTGTAGGAAGTGGGGAGGAATCGCGATTAAATTTCAGTCATGTCTAGAAATATGGGATAGGAATACTTACACGTAGCAGTATGCATACGTATACTATAGCTATGCGTGCGTGCGTGTGTGTTTGTGTGCTGTAGTTACCCATACTACCACCTGCAGTGGACGGGTGTGAATTTTTGACACGGTAGCTCAGCTGGACCTGCCGCAGTAGAAGAAGAGCTAGCTTTACGTGCTGTATCCCTGGGCTCAGAACACGTAGTTTGTCCTCGTACTACTACCACTACCAGCAAATATCGGGTGGTGCGGCTGGTGCCTGTAGTATGCCAGTTCACACCGGCCCCTGGAGCGAGTGGAATAACACTCAGTTTCACTCATTCAGTTGAAAACGTCGGCGTGACGTCAGACCGTTTCTAGACGCCGGGCAACGATATAATTAACATTGATCAATTTTCAATTATTCAGTGTTTACTAAATTATTAATCACTAGTTTTTTGTCAATTTTTAAAAATCGAGGTAGGCATAGTCTGCAAGTAAGTTCTGTTGCTCTCTAAGACAAGCCACGACGTAAGGCTATTTTTATAGTGCATTGTCTTTGTCTTTGAGGGATCAGGCTGTCACAGTGTGTTAGCCAGAGACCTGTCTGTAGAATCCAGAGACCTCGTCCAAGAATAGGCTATCCAAAAGACGGGTAGACCTGTCTTTTGGATGGCCTATTCTTGGATGAGATATCCAGATGAAATTTGATGGAGACGGCATGAGGGCGGCCCAATTTTAGTCTCACTCTACATAGTGAAACATAATTAATATGCAGTCTAGTAGATCTATCTATGCATTAAGGATACTGTTACTGTTAGGGTTACGGACCGGTAAGACTGTATTAAGGGCATTGCAACGTAACTACTCATCAAATTCAATCAAACTCATATCCATTACATACGAGAGATACATGTCTCTCTACGCTCTCGATGAAATTATTATTTTTTAATTCATCACGAATTAATTGACGGCTAAAATTGTGAATTTATACAAAAACATTATTTTTTTGCTATTTCTCAGAAACATCAAAGAGTTGGGACCTAAACTTTTAACCATAAGTTGTTCATAATATGAACTAAAAAAGGGTCCCTGGATTTTTTTTTAAATGCTTTAATTTAGGAAATAAGTTGAAAAGATTTCCAAAAATTTGTAGTGAATTTCTAAATGCAACAATTTCGTAAACAAAGAGCCATAACTCATAAAATATAATATTTAAAATAAAAATTCCAGGGACCCATGGTTAGCATTGAAACGTAACAAAAAATTTCGGAATCGGAGTTGCGAGTTTAAAGAAATAGAGCTTGAAAGATCACCTACTTTAGCATTTTTAACAACTGAGATATCAGCACTTTTCTAAATTCCCCATCATTGAACGCCTGTGTTAGGAATTGACTAATGCGGGGATTTGGAACTGTTTGGGAGGCTACATACATAATTTCTACGTATACTATTACATAGCTGCCCATGGCTGCGATCTATCAAATAAAGTGGGTATTGAAATTTCGACCGAAATTCACCTCCCAACCCTTACAGTATCCTTAATGACACTTTGTATAACTGACAGTTCAGTGCTTATAAATATAACAATATGAAATCATATCAGATTCCTGTCTTTTTGGCATTTCAGACTATTTTGTAATGAGTCATGACCCGTGTCTGAGGAATGATAACCCATCAATAAACTTATCTCTCCTCCCACAAGGGGATGTATTCTTGATACCGGTACTATACATATATAAATATACTTGATACCGGTTCATATATCATTAGAAAGTGTAGGCAAGGCTCGACACTAACTTTTTTTTTCAGTGGCCCGAAAATGAAATCTGGTGGCCCGAAAAAAAACAAAGAAAAACATTATAAATCTTTATTTCAATCTCGTATTGTATATTATTTGAAAATTGGGCCGTCTGCCGTCTGATGCACTTGCACAAGTCTTTAAACAAACCCCACACAAGGCACACACTGACATTGATGATTGAGCGCATACATTTTGAATATCCATTCCAACGCAATCAAATTTCACGAGCAGAATCTTGCATAACCATTTTTCTACTTTCACTCATTATTTATCTAAACACGCGGGGCGTGCACATGCTATCGATCAGTTTCAGACGTTCAAGAAGATCAAAGTCACAGAGCATGCAAATATTAAAAACAAGTAACTGTAAATAAAACAACAACACATGGGCTTTTCATGTTAAAATAAAACATATACATTTAATCTCATGAAAGTTAAAATGTCTGGCAGACTTTGAAACTGTAAAAATAAAATCATGCAGATTAATAAGATAAAGTAGAACCATAATTATTCAAACAAAGTAGCCGGGTACGCATGCATTTAAAAAGAAAAAGCAACCATGTCTAAGACTAAGTTCAATATTTCGTTGCGTAAAGAGACAGAGAAAATGCATAAATAAACTTACAAAGCACTAATATTACACTTCGGATTAAAATACTGATCACCTTCAGAATAGTTCATTATTACGATCGCGAACTTCGAAACCGCTGGCAGTTTCGCGTTCGGATCCGAAACAGTGAGCACCAGTGGCAGCATGCACATCAGGGTGACCAGACGTCCCGTATTTTGCCCCATGGTCCCGCGCTGTATTGTCCATGTCCATGTCCATGTCCATGTCGCTGTCCCATTGTCCATGGTAGGGACGGCATGTGTGTCCCGTATTTTAACATTTGAACAAAATAACATCAAAAAAGGAAGAAATTTCATCATTTTTATTATACATATGTTTGCCTCCGAAACTCTCATGCGCTCACGTTCATTTACATACGGCCTCCACAGAACACTGCAACAGCGTATCGTCTAGACGCATTGTCTGGTTCGCGTTGATACAATGTAATCACATGTATGCTGGCGCTTGCAAAATATGCTATGGCCTCGCGCCCGCTCAGATTTTGACCGTCTGGCTAGACTGTTCGCGCCGACTGTTCGTCGGGGGCAGAGCGTGTACATTGTCTAGCAGAGCGTGACGGCCGGCATACATTCTAAACACAATAACGTGGCTGCTTGCATGCCGAAGTAGAGCGGATAAACCGTCCAGTGTATGCCCGCGTAGATGCTGTCACATGCGTACGTGTGCCCTCCGCTCGCGATTGTCTGGCTCTCTTTTGATGAAGTTAGCAGGTAAGAAAGTCAATTATTTTTATCACAAGACACTCTTTGAAATTAGTGCCATCGGGCACCCAATATTTCATTGCTTTTGGAAAATTTTGTTTGGCCGACATCAAAGTTTGGTGGGCCACCTGGGCCAACTCGGGCCACGCTATAGTGTCGAGCCTTGGTGTAGGCGCTCTACTTTACAGAAATAGCAAACTTATTGACTGAAGAGGCTTGAGTAGCCTATTAAACGCTAACGTTAAAAAAGGCTTGAATCCCCTCAAAACGGTTAAAATTGCTTTAGCAGACGTCAGCTGGCCAGGTCTGCTATACTGCGTTTTTTCCTAAATTTGTCCTGTCTAAACAAATAAAATAACGTAAGAAACAGTCTGAACAGTAGTTTGCCATGTTAAATGTTCACTGGTTTGTCATACTTTAAATGATGTACGCCTGATTGCTATGCTTAAAAATGTGTTTACACACTGTCTCATTACGCGGTCTGCAAGTAGGTTCGTGTGCACTCTAAGACAAGACATATATATATATGGTCGACGAGGTAAGGTTGTTGTTATAAGGCATTGAGGATCAGGCTGTCACAGTGCATTAGCCAGAGACCCGTCTACCGTCTTTGGACGCCTATTCTTGATGAGACGCGACGATGAAATTTATAAGAGACAGCAGAGGGCAGCCCATTTTAGTCTCACTCTACATAGGTGAAACATCATTATGTAGAGTAGATGCATTAATGACACCTTCTTGTATAACTGACAACAGTGCTTATAAGAATATAAAATCATATCAGACTTCCTGTCTTTTTTAGCATTTTTAGACTAAATTTCCTCGATTTTAAGGGGAATTACTGTTTAAAAAAAAATCTGCACCATAGGAGGGGGAAAACTCTCCACACCCTCGCGCCCGCAGCATCCTCGCTTTGCTCGGATGGCAAGACTCCCTGATTTTTCCCTGGCTAACACCCTGGCTGTCAATAAATTGGCATATTCAAAATGGTAGTGCTGCGGCATAGCAAAAGGAATAAATGTAATGGTGTGATGTCATTATATTTTTATTGGTGTATTTTTATTGTTTCTGAATGCCAGTTGTAGTTATTAAGGCAGGTAAACCTGCTACAACACTGAAAAATGGTGTGGCGTGCAGAAAAATATTCGTTATTTCGTGTCGCTGATTAGTGGGGCATGCAGGTACGTTAAATACAGTATTTAGTAGCTGCGTGGTTGGGTTCACGAGCAATGGTATCTCCATTTGTTTTGCCATTATGGCCGCTGTTACACTTGACGATTTTAGCCAGCGTATGCCGGCGTATCAAAATTTCCTCTAAAACGCTGGCATACGCATGAACTATCGATGTTTTTTTCTAATTTTGGGCATATACATAGCGTATACATAACGAGTTGGACGTATACATAACGTATAATAGTAACTTATATAGAACGTTTCGATAACTTATAGATAACTTATACCAACGAATTGCTTAGCAAACAACGCCGGCGTTCACAACTTATGCCCAACGCATGCCCCAGCTTATGCATAGCACGCGGGCAGCGTATCGGCCGCCGATCACGTGTCGTAGGCCTATAATAAGGCTGCCCGCTCGCCGATTCAATAACTGCACTAGACTCAGGCAGTATCAACATCAACGCGTCGCAGTATCAAACATGCCAATACCATTTTTTATATACCAATTCCCCTAAAAGCCTGCCAATACGCATTATACGGTAGCTGTAAGTTAGAAACACGTTCAGCAAGTTCTGTGGTCGTCTGGAACACGGCAATACGTCTACATACATCAATATGCGTTGAGATATATGCGATATAAGTTACACAAAGGTTCAAAGCACGTTACTCGTAAGTTTTGGGTACCTAGACATTATCTCGACCGTATTTCGACTTATGGCCCGCGTATGCGGCCGTATGGGTCATACGTAGGGTCCCTAAATACAGAGAGTGCGCTGCATGACGATGCGGAAAAATTGCGTCACGTGGTCGCGCTGACGACATGTAGTGATGTAACGACTCACGATCATCGATTATACTCGATCATCACGTTGAACAGTGGTTCGAACCAAGCGCTTTGTTATCAAAATCCATAATCGATTTCATAAAAAAAAAAAACTTGAAAAGTGATGAGAATCAGAGATATCATCGCTACTATACAGAGTTATCTTTATTAACATACATGCGATTATACACAGTAGTAAACAGTGCAAAACAAACAGTAAAACAGGCTAGATACACCACATACATCCACACACGTAGCTCCAAGAAACGGTATTGCTAGGGTTAGAATACCGAGCATGTAGGTTGCTAGGTTAGAATACCTGTATATTGACGTCAGTCACACAGGCCTGGTCGGGTTAGCACACACGTACATCGCGCACGACGTTACGCACACGCAGGCCATTCAACACCCCGAGTAACCGAGTTGTAACGATCATCGTTTACTTGGCGTCCACCGATGATCGATTACGAAATTACAACCCGATTGACCAACACTAACGACATGTTGTTTCCAAATGGATATGCACGGGCTATGGCCGTAAGAAAGTGTACAATTAAATAGTGATGTCACGATCATCGATTATACTCGATCATCGTGACAGTGGCTCGAACCAAGCGCTGGTTTATCAAATCCATAATCGATTTAATCAAAAAATAAAATAAATAAATAATTTTTTTTTTTTTTTAATTTGACAAGAAAACTTGGAAAAAGTGATACAATCAGTACATTATTTATACACACAGTAGTAAAGTGCAAAACAAACAGTAAACAGGGCTAAACAAGCACATACATGCACAACACGTACATGCACACGACGTTACGCACACGCAGCATTCAACACCCGAGTAACGCGATTGTAACCGATCATCGTTACTTGGGTCCAGCCGATGATCGATGTACGAAATTACAAACCGATTGACAACACTACAATTTAAATTATCATATGGCGCGAACGATTGAGTTACATTCTAGAAATCTAGGATACACATAGACACATTCTTAGCTATAATCCTGTGAATTTGAGTTTATTGAAGCACGATTAGTCTAATTAATTACTACGGACCATTGTACAGCGTATCCATACAGCGCTGTACTTAAGCGCAGCGTGAGGATCCATTTGGAAACAAAAATGGCGTCAAATCCTGAGTTGGCGCAACCTCTCTGTATACAGGGACCCTAGGCATACGCTGGCATACTGCCTTCGTCGTACTACGACGTATACCAGCGTGCTCAGCGTGCTCTTAACTTATACAAAGCTTACCCATAATTTACGACGTACGCCAGCGTATTCACAAAATTTTTTCATACGTCGGTATACGCTGTGCTTTCATACGGAGGTGTGACAGCGCCATAATGCGGATGAGCTATTTGTTATTTGTTGCGGATTTGTTGTATTTATGTCAAGATCTATAGAAATGAGAGCGTCTACACTGGGTGCGCTTCAGAAATTCTAGCAGGCTTATGATGATGTATCTTATACATAATAGACTGGCTCAATGAATCCGTGGTAACATAATGCTCATGTGTTGCACGCAGCAATGGGAACCGTTTGGTGGTCTATCTAATGATTGGTTACTCGGATGTCCGAGCTCCAATTTTAGCTGGCCCAGTAAGGCCCACGTCACACCAGAGCTACGCTCATCACGATCGCCCCGTCCTAAAAAATTTGCCGCGAGCTGGTGAGCGTGGTTGAGAGCGTGGCCAATTGGGCCCCAGCGGGCCCAGCGCCGATACTACGATCAACATGCGTCTATACTACGACTAAGTGCGTCTTACCCGATCTCATTGCGCCCAACAAGCTTTCACCACGCTCAACACCACGCCCCGCATCACGCTTGCACTGCGCGGACTGCGTCATTATTGCGACCAAGCAGATCGTGTGCGTTCGACAACGACGCTTGCACGTGGTCTTAGCAACGCTCGTACCGCGCCTCAACTGCGGCGCCCAATCACGCCCGACTGCGCTGGCAACGGATCATAAAAATACCGCGCGCCGCGTTCTATTACATCATCATTCATTCTGCCGTGCTGTTCAAATTAACATCAAGATAATTATTAAGATCAACATATCACACTAAATCAAAGATTATTGGTTTAACTGATGTTGTAGCTTTGTTAATAGAATGTGTTCAATACAGATGTTGTTTTTGATTTATGTTTGTGTTACTGTTATGTTTTATTATATTATGTTATGTTGTGTTATATTTATGTTAATGTTTTATTTTTGTTTATCACACTCTAATTATTATTGTTGCCGTTTGTGAAAGTTCGAATAAATCAGGGTTTCCACCAAAAACAAGATGTTATGTTTAATGCTTAGTTATTTGGTTTGTATAATAAAATCTGTGATTTGTAAGTAATAAAAGTGAACTTAAATAAATATCAAATTAAAAATGTGTTACAATCATATGAGTGCAACACATTTTTATCTTTAAATAGTAATTTCATTTTATTACACACATGTATTTTGATATATTTCAAATATATGTATGACATATCTTTATTTACACTTTATTAACATAAATATAACATAACTTTATTGGACTTGGATTTACAATAATCGTGTCTTTTTGGATTTATTTAAAAGATACATTTTACATTCTTATAGACATTATTTAGCCTCTTACAGTCAATAATCTGTCTTCATCATGTATCATAAAATCCATCCTTCAACGTAGTCCATCCATCTTCACATTATCATACGGTCCTGCCATGGCACAGAATCCTGTCGGACTATTAAAGTACAGTTTCAGGTACTCTCTCTGCTTTCTTTGCGGCCACGCTGTCACGCGTTCGGGCCGGTCACTCGATTGACATCGTGCATATTTGCTGTTTCTCTCTCAGCAAGTCCTGGCACCATGTAATGTTGCTCGTCTTCATTGTCAAGCTGTGCATTCTGAAGGCCTGGGTAGCGTATTCTC
>NW_014577126.1:138200-165169 GCF_000485595.1 Priapulus caudatus | reverse complement strand
CGCCTATAGTGTCGAGCCTTGGTGTAGCGCCTCTACTTTACAGAAATAGCAAACTTATTGACTGAAGAGGCTTGAGTAGGCTATTAAACGCTAACGTTAAAAAAGCGCTTGAATCCCCTCAAAACGGTTAAAATTGCTTTAGCAGACGTCAGCTGGCCAGGTCTGCTATACTGCGTTTTTTTCCTAATTTGTCCTGTCTTAACAAATAAAATAAACGTAAGAAACAGTCTGAACAGTAGTTTGCCATGTTAAATGTTCACTGGTTTGTCATACTTTAAAATGATGGTACACTGTATTGCTATGCTTAAAAATGGTGTTACACACTGTCTCATTACGCGGTCTGCAAGTAGGTTCTGTTGCACTCTAAGACAAGACATATATATATATGTCGACGACGTAAGGTTGTTTTATAGGCATTGAGGATCAGGCTGTCAGCAAGTGCATTAGCCAGAGACCCGTCTACCGTCTTTGGACGCCTATTCTTGATGAGACGACGCGATGAAATTGAATAGAGACAGCATGAGGGCAGCCCATTTTAGTCTCACTCTACCATAGTGAAACATCATTATGTAGAGTAGATGCATTAATGACAGCCTTCTTGTAAACTGACAACAGTGCTTATAAGAATATAAAATCATATCAGACTTCCTGTCTTTTTTAGCATTTAGACTAAATTTCCTCCATTTTAAGGGGAATTACTGTTTAAAAAAAAATCTGCACCATAGGAGGGGGAAAACTCTCCCACACGCCTCGCGCCCGCAGCATCCTCGCTTTGCTCGGATGGCAAGACTCCCTGATTTTTTTCCTGGCTAACACCCTGGGCTGTCAATAAATTGGCATATTCAAATGTAGTGCTGCGGCATAGCAAAAGAATAAATGTAATGGTGTGATGTCATTATATTTTTATTGGTGTATTTTTATTGTTTCTGAATGCCACGTGTGTAGTTATTAAAGCAGGTAAACCTGCTGTACAACACTGAAAAATGGTGTGCGCTGCAGAAAAATATTCGTTATTTCGTGTCGCTGATTAGGTGGGCATGCAGGTACGTTAAATACAGTATTTAGTAGCTGCGTGGTTGGGTTCAGCGCAATGGTATCTCCATTTGTTTTTGCCATTATGGGCCCGTGTTACACCTTGACGATTTTAGCCAGCGTATGCCGCCGTATCAAAATTTCTCTAAAACGCTGGCATACGCTGAACTATCGATGTTTTTTTTCAATTTTGGGCATATACATAGCGTATACATAACGAGTTGGACGTATACATAACGTATAATTAGTAACTTATATAGAAACGTTTCGATAACTTATAGATAACTTATACAACGAATTGCTTAGGCAACACGCCGGCGTTCACAACTTATGCCCAACGCATGCCCCAGCTTATGCATAGCACGCGGCAGCGTATCGCGCCGCCGCATCACGTGTCGTAGGCCTATAATAAGGCTGCCGCTCGCCGATTCAAATCATAACTGCACTAGACATCGCAGTATCAACATCACCGTCGGCAGTATCAACATGCCAATACCATTTTTTATATACCAATTCGCCTAAAACGCTGCAATACGCCATTATACGGTAGCTGTAAGTTAGAAACACGTTCAGCAAGTTCTGTGGTCGTCTGGAACACGGCAAATACGTCTACATACATCAATATGCGTTGAGATAAGTTCGATATAAGTTACACAAAGGTTCAAAGCACGTTACTCGTAAGTTTTGGGTACCTAGACATTATCTCAGACGTATTTCGACTTATGGCCCGCGTATGCAGGGCGTATCGGCATACGTAGGGTCGCCTATATACAGAGAGTGCGCTCGCATGACGAGTCGGAAAAAATTGGTCACGTGGTCGCTGCGACGACATGTAGTGATGTCACGACTCACGATCATCGATTATACTCGATCATACGGTTGAACAGTGGTTCGAACCAAGCGCTTTGTTATCAAAATCCATAATCGATTTCATAAAAAAAAAAAACTTGAAAAGTGATGAGAATCAGAGATATCATCGCTACTATAGCAAGTTATCTTTATTAACATACATGCTATTATACACAGTAGTAAACAGTGCAAAACAAACAGTAAACAGGGCTAGACAACCACATACATGCACACACGTAGCTCCAAGAAACGCGTATCTGCTAGGGTCATAGAATACCGAGCATTAGGTTGCTAGGTTAGAATACCTGTATATTGACGTCAGTCACACAGCCTGGTCGGTTTAGCACACACGTACATCGCGCACGACGTTACGCGCACACGCAGGCATTCAACACCCCGAGTAACCGATGTAACCGATCATGCGTTACTTGGTCAACCGATGATCGATTACGAAATTACAACCGATTGACAACACTAACGACATGTTGTTTCCAAATGGATATGCACGGCTATGTGCCGTAAGAAAGTGTACAATTAAATAGTGATGTCACGATCATCGATTATACTCGATCATCGTGACAGTGGCTCGAACCAAGCGCTGGTTTATCAAAATCCATAATCGATTTAATCAAAAATAAATAAATAAATAATTTTTTTTTTTTTTAATTTGAACAAGAAAACTTGGAAAAGTGATGACAATCAGTACATGTATTATACACACAGTAGTAAACAGTGCAAAACAAACAGTAAATCAGGGCTAAACAAGCACATACATGCACAACACGTACATGCACACGACGTTACGCACACGCAGCATTCAACACCCGAGTAACCGATTGTAAACCGATCATCGGTTACTTGGGTCCAGCCGATGATCGATTACGAAATTACAACCGATTGACAACACTACAATTTAAATTATCATATGGCGCGAACGATTTGAGTTACATTTCTAGAAATCTAGATACACATAGACACATTCTTAGCTATAATCCTGTGATTTTGAGTTTATTGAAGCACGATTAGTCTAATTAATTACTACCGGACCATTGTACAGCGTATCCATACAGCGCTTACTAAGCGCAGCGTGAGGATCCATTTGGAAACAAAATGGCGTCAAAATCCTGAGTTGGCGCAACTCTCTGTATACAGGGACCCTAAGCATACGCTGGCATACTGCCTTCGTCGTACTACGACGTATACCAGCGTGGTTACAGCGTGCTCTTAACTTATACAAAGCTTACCCATAAACTTATTCGACGTACGCCAGCGTATTACACAAAATTTTTCATCACGTCGGTATAACGCTGTGCTTTCATACGGAGGTGTGACAGCGCCATAATGCGGATGAGCTATTTGTTATTTGTTGCGGATTTTGTGTATTTATGTCAGATCTATAGAAATGAAGCGTCTACACTGGGTGCGCTTCAGAAATTCTTAGCAGCTTATGATGATGTATCTATACATATAGACTGGCTCAATGAATCCGTGGTAACATAATGCTCATGTGTTGCACGCAGCAATGGGAACGTTTGGTGGTCTATCTAATGATTGATTACTCGGATGTCCGAGCTCCAAATTTTACTGGCCATAAGGCCCCATGCACACCAGAGCTACGCTCATCACGATCGCCGTCCTAAAAAATTTGCCGCGAGCGGTTGAGCGTGGTTGAGAGCGTGGCCAATTGGGCCAACCGGGCCCAGCGCCGATACTACGATCTAACACGGTCTATACTACGACCTAAAGTGGCGTCTTTACCCGATCTCATTGCGCCCAACAAGCTTCACCACGCTCAAACACCACGCCCGCATCACGCCTTGCACTGCGCGGACTGCGTCATTATGCCGACCAAGCAGATCGTGTTGCGTTGCGAATCGACGCTTGCACTGTTTGCCTTAGCAACGCTCACCGCGCCTCAACTGCGGCGCCAATCACAGCGCCGACTGCCTGGCAACGATCATAAAAATACCGCGCCGCGTTCTATACATCATCATTCATTCTGCCGTGCTGTCAAAATTAACATCAAGATAATTATTAAGATCAACATTACAACTTAAATCAAGATTATTGGTTAACTGATGTGTTACTTTTAATAGAATGTGTTCAATACAGATGTTGTTTTTGATTTATGTTTGTGTTATGTTATGTTTTTATTATATTATGTTATGTGTGTTATATTTATGTTTATGTTTATGTTTTTGTTTATCACACTCTAATTATTAATGTTGCCGTTTTGGAAAGTTCGAATAAATCAGGGTTTCCACCAAAAACAAGATTTATGTTTAATGCTTAGTTATTTGTTTGTATAAATAAATCTGTGATTGTAAGTAATAAAAGTGAACTTAAATAAATTTCAAATTAAAAATGTGTTACAATCATATGAGTGCAACACATTTTTATCTTTAAATAGTAATTTCATTTTTATTACACACATGTATTTTGATATATTTCAAATATATGTATGACATATCTTTATTTACACTTTATTAACATAAATATAACATAACTTTATTGGACTTGGATTTACAATAATCGTGTCTTTTTGGATTTATTTAAAAGATACATTTTACATCTTTATTAGACAATTATTTTAGCCTCTTACAGTCAATAATCTGTCTTCATCATGTATCATAAAATCCATCCTTCAACGTAGTCCATCCATCTCTCACATTATCATACGGTCCTGCCATGGCACAGATCCTGTCGGACTATTAAAGTACAGTTTCAGGTACTCTCTCTGCTTTCTTTGCGGCCACGCTGTCACGCGGTTCGGGCCGGTCACTCGATTGACATCGTGCATATTTGTGTTTCTCTCCAGAGTCCTGGCACCATGTAATGTTGCTCGTCTTCATTGTCAAGCTGTGCATCTGAAGGCCTGGGTAGCGTATTCTCATGAGTTATGCAAGGCAGATGCAAGCCTCGATGATGAGCTCACTGTCTTGGGCAGTTTGCTGTATGTTGTGAGTAGAAGCTGCCATCTCGGGCCAGTATGCCGAATGCATTTTCGACACGCGCGTCTCCCTCTGGAGATCCTTAGTGTGATCATCTCTTCCTTGTCTTGCCGCGGTGTGAGTATGCTCATAAGGTATGTTCTCAGTCCAAAAGCATCGTCTCCAGGAAAAATAACGGCATGTTCCTGATCTTTCGGCAGTGGATCTGGATCAGGAAAGCCAAATGGATCCATCTTCTAGACAGTCTTCAAATTCCGTATCGTTGTAAGTGAGCGTCTGGACTGTGACCCGTATCCACCCACGTCTATCACACAAACTTGTAGTCGGCATCCACCAAAGCCATACAGCACACGGAAAAGAAGCCTTATAGGTATGATACAATAGCCAGAGTTCCGTGGGCATCTGATGGCCACATGTTTTTCCGTCGATGGCACCGCAGGCATGGGGCACATTCCATTTTTCCGGAAATCTTCGCAATGGCATGCCATTCTTCTTGGCATCGTTAGGACACGAAATGACCTCCTCTTTGTGTTCTTCTTACAATAGCCTGGCACACCTTCGGAACCAACAGCCGAGTGGTGGTGTTGCGGCCACTCTGAAGTCATACTGAAGTGAGGGATATTTATCACCGATGCTAGATGCCTTATGGTGATTGCAGTTTCAGTCCTGCGTTCAAGTGCTTTTCTGTATCGGGTATCCTGCTTCTGGATTTTCGGCCCAATTTCTGACAAGCAGTTCATCGAACATCTCCGGAGGGATCCTCAGGAAGTTGAAGCAAGGATGCTTGATCTTCCATGCAGGAGTCTCAGCCATGAGCGATCATAGTGACCATAGAGGAAGTCGTCTTCTACCGAAAGCCACGGACCCCACCCAGCAAGATCTTTGTTGTCTTTCTATTTTTCCTCCTCGTCTCCTCAGCATGATGCCTTGGCAATCAAGTAGTTCGAGTTTTTCTACGAGAACATGGCATGGAGTAGTGTTGCCTTATCCATAGTGGACACTGAACTGGTGGGTGGCCAGCGGTAGCACCCCAAATTAAAACGTATGAAAACGTATTGACATCGTGCTGAGAACAGGGCGACAATTCTCACGCACCCGACACGCTTGCGATACGACCATTAAGTTCGTACTATGCTCGAGTTACGTGGGTACTACGCCTTCCACGTCCTAATACGCCGCCACTGCCGCTGTACTTTCCGCACCGCGCGCACCACGATTATTTTGAACATGTTCAAAGTTTGTACACGTCCCACGCCCACGCTCATGCTGACTGCACCGCGCACGATCACGATCGCAGTACGTCCATATACGTCCACACTGCGTTCTACACGTTTTCACCACGCTCTTAGAGCGTAGTACGCGCGTAGTGAGATCGGGGCCCTGGTGTGACTGGGGTATAAGCAAACCTGTGCAATTTTCCCATGCCTTGTGGCTACAAAATGTTTTTAGAGCGACGGCAGAGGAAGTGTGAGTGAGGGCTGCCTTCTGGAATGTTTATACAGTTCAGCGATACTGATAACTATCGGGAAAAATCAGTTTCAGACGGAATCAGAGTTGGCAGTGCGCGGCATGACAAGCGAGATGTGATCACCTCACGGTGTGTTTCGAGGAAAGCATCAATGGCAGCAGCAGTAGCAGCAGTAGCTCGTGCTGCTTGGCACAAGCTGTGTCTGCGAGGATGTGAGAAGTGCTGGTGCCGTATCCTGTGGATAACAGTGTCCTTGAAATAAAAGGGTCTATAAAAGGAAATAAAATAGCTATTTCGTTCTGGGACATGTCCTGACCGCGTACATTACAGCGCAGGGCCTAATATAATATAGGCATAGCTATCGGAGTGGGGGCAAGGGAGGGAGGCTGTTGCCGCTAGAGATATTTAGATTAACATTTTTAATTATATGTTCAATGGCGGTCACCTTCCCCGAACACAACCTGCACGTGGCATTGCCCCCAGGCAAAATTTGTTACCTATACGCTCCTGCAGCGTCTCAAACGAAACATAGAAGCTTGTGTTACACTGCTTGTTTTCTCTGGCTGCTTTATATTGACGAATATTTGTCTTTTAGAGCTGAGATAAAACAATAATCAGAGCAGGGCTCTTAAGACCCCACTCCCTATGGCCACCGGACCGGTCGTTAAGTACCGACTACCAAGAATGACGTTGAGATGTTCAGAGACAACAAAGTACGGGTTCGGTCTGAATCTACTATATAAGTGAGTGGGATGAGACATTTCGTCCAGTCTTTCCAGTAGCCATTTTTTCACGCGATAATTGTGGCGTAGGTAAACCCACACGTTTACCTGTAGCGGTACTGGCATACTGCTCACGCGAGCGGATTGCGGCAGGCTTAGCTAATCAGCAGTTTCGAGGATTCTCTCCTAGTAACCTGCAGAGATGCTAGTTCATAAATTAATGCCGCAATTGTAGAGAATCTGCCTTTTATTTCATGAGCATAAATTCAGAGACTCGTGCATGGCTGGCACGTAGAATTGGTGAAGTCAATCAATATACAAGACACCATGGTTGAAATCCGCTCGTCAGTGAGTGGGTTGGTGGGAAGGGGAATTGGCCTCGTCTTCTCTATACTTCGTGGGTCTTAGAACAGCCGAGAGTAACTCTTATTTACATAGACGACGCGTAGTTGCAGTGCGAAGCTAGGGTGTAGTCGGTGGTAGTTATTTTTGGTGGTTGCGGCCACCGGCTGGGTGGCGGCAGAGGGATGGCTCGTTTAAGTGCTGTCAGAGTTTGTTATGGTTTCTAAGAAGCTGTGTATATATGTGTGTGTGTCCCTCAGGACTCGCGACTCTGCTGCCCCCTGTACGTGCGCTCTTTACACCTACAGGTATACTTGCAGTCGTGACTGGACGGACAAGCTTAGAGCTGTCACCAAGAGTTTCCTCCAGTGCTCGCTGAATAATATTATTGTTCTTGAGATGAGATTCAGTGCATATGTCACCTTTCCTCCAATAAGTATAAAATAAAAGTGTGTTGATCAGTTATCAGTTCTTTATTTTACATGTATTTTCCAGTTCAATAAAAATTGTTAATAAATTGGAATTTGATTTATCTAAGATAAGTAGAGCAGTGTTTTCCCATTAATTCGCTGAGACAAACTGATTTCATAACTGATAAAAGATCAACCAAAGAAATATGGCAATTTAGAGTTTGTACTCCTAATTATATACTTCTACAGTAGCACTATCAGTCCAAAAATCCGGACTGCTCGGAGATTGGGTCGGTTTGGATTTTCCAGTGTCTCGGGCAGTACTTTTAAAATTCAATTTTAAATTTTTAAGGAGGAATAAAGAAGAGATGAACATGTAAATTTATTTTGATAGTTTATTCATTAGCAAATACAGCATGCTTCATTTATCAAAACGAGCACTTTTAAAGTAAAATGCAGGGTTCTCCCTACGTTGCGCAAACGGGGCGCGCGCGCCCCGTTTGGGAAAACTCCCCCCTGTTTGAATCGTTGTGCCCCGTTTGGGAAAACTCCCCCCTGTTTGAATCGTTGCGCCCCGTTTAAATTATCTCCGCCCCGATTAAATTCCACCACAATAAAAGTTTGCCAGCGCGGGAATCGATTGTTAAGAATTGCCGTTCGACCAGGACATCTGACGCGTGTATTTTTACCGTACCACGCATGCACTGCAGACAGTACACAAGTTAACCTGACAATACACAGTTAACCTGTCGCGAACCGGTAACAGTTAACCTGTCACTAGCTGTACACCGACTCGGCTATCTTATATATACAAGAACCCCAAATACCGTCTATGGTGTGGTGGCGATTTTACGCATTAATTAGTTGCTATAGTGTCGAGCCTTGGTGTAGGCCCTCTACTTTACAGAAATAGCAAACTTATTGACTGAAGAGGCTTGAGTAGGCCTATTAAACGTAACGTTAAAAAAGCTTGAATCCCCTCAAAACGGTTAAAATTGCTTTAGCAGACGTCAGCTGGCCAGGTCTGCTATACTGCCGTTTTTTCCTAAATTTGTCCTGTCTTAACAAATAAAATAACGTAAGAAACAGTCTTGAACAGTAGTTTGCCATGTTTAAATGTTCACTGGTTTGTCATACTTTTAAAATGATGGTACACTGATTTGCTATGCTTAAAAAATGGTGTTACACACTGTCTCATTACGCGGTCTGCAAGTAGGTTCTGTTGCACTCTAAGACAAGACATATATATATGTCGACGACGTAAGGTTGTTTTTATAGCATTGAGGGATCAGGCTGTCACAGTGCATTAGCCAGAGACCCGTCTACCCGTCTTTTGGACGGCCTATTCTTGGATGAGACCGACGGATGAAATTTGATAGAGACAGCATGAGGGCAGCCCAATTTTAGTCTCACTCTACATAGTGAAACATCATTATGTAGAGTAGATGCATTAATGACACCTTCTTGTATAACTGACAACAGTGCTTATAAGAATATAAAATCATATCAGATTCCTGTCTTTTTAGCATTTTAGACTAAATTTCCTCCATTTTAAGGGGAAGTTACTGTTTAAAAAAAAATCTGCACCATAGGAGGGGGAAAACTCCTCCCACACCCTTCGCGCCCGCAGCATCCTCGCTTTGCTCGGATGGCAAGACTCCCTGATTTTTTTTCCTGGCTAACACCCTGGGCTGTCAATAAATTGGCATATATTCAAATGTAGTGCTGCGGCATAGCAAAAGGAATAAATGTAATGGTGTGATGTCATTATATTTTTATTGGTGTATTTTTATTGTTTTCTGAATGCCACGTTGTAGTTATTAAAGGCAGGTAAACCTGCAGTACAACACTGAAAAAATGGTGTGCGTGCAGAAAAATATTCGTTATTTCGTGTCCTGATTAGGTGCATGCAGGTACGTTAAATACAGTATTTAGTAGCTTGCGTGGTTGGGTTCACGCAATGGTATCTCCATTTGTTTTGCCATTATGGCCCTGTTACACCTTGACGATTTAGCCAGCGTATGCCGGCGTATCAAAATTTCTCTAAAACGCTGGCATACGCTGAACTATCGATGTTTTTTTCAATTTTGGGCATATACATAGCGTATACATAACGAGTTGGACGTATACATAACGTATAATTAGTAACTTATATAGAACGTTTCGATAACTTATAGATAACTTATACCAACGAATGCTTAGCAACACGCCGGCGTTCACAACTTATGCCCAACGATGCCCAGCTTATGCATAGCACACGGCAGTGTATCGCCGCCGATCACGTGTCGTAGCCTATAATAAGGCTGCCGCTCGCCGATTCAAATCATAACCGCACTAGACATCGCAGTATCAACATCACCGTCGCAGTATCAACATGCCAATACCATTTTTTTTATATACCAATTCCCCTAAACGCTGCCAATACGCCATTATACGGTAGCTGTAAGTTAGAAACACGTTCAGCAAGTTCTGTGGTCGTCTGGAACACGGCAAATACGTCTACATACATCAATATGCGTTGGAGATAAGTTCGATATAAGTTACACAAAGGTTCAAAGCACGTTACTCGTAAGTTTTGGGTACGCTAGACATTATCTCGACGTATTTCGACTTATGGCCCGCGTATGCAGGGCGTATGGGCATACGTAGGGTCCCTATATACAGAGAGTTGCGCCATGACGAGTCGGAAAAAATTGGTCATGTGGTCGCTGGACGACATGTAGTGATGTCACGACTCACGATCATCGATTATACTCGATCATCGGTTGAACAGTGGTTCGAACCAAGCGCTTTGTTATCAAAATCCATAATCGATTTCATAAAAAAAAAAAACTTGGAAAAGTGATGAGAATCAGAGATATCATCGCTACTATACAAGTTATCTTTTATTAACATACATGTTACGTATTATACACAGTAGTAAACAGTGCAAAACAAACAGTAAACAGGGCTAGACAACCACATACATGCACACACGTAGCTCCAAGAAACGGTATTGCTAGGGTTAGAATACCGAGCATAGGTTGCTAGGGTTAGAATACCTGTATATTGACGTCAGTCACACAGCCTGGTCGGGTTAGCACACACGTACATGCGCACGACGTTACGCACACGCAGGCATTCAACACCCCGAGTAACCGATTGTAACCGATCATCGGTTACTTGGGTCCAACCGATGATCGATTACGAAATTACAACCGATTGACAACACTAACGACATGTTGTTTCCAAATGGATATAAAAAAATTCTTAGTTGAGGAACATATGAACCCAGATTTGACCCTTAAAAATGTCTTTCATAATTTGCAGATTTGGGCTCTGTTACGTGCATAAGCCTCCTGACTACTAACCGTATTCTCAGTGGGATTGTGATCAATGTGTGTCCCCGTTGCCCGCTGGTCCATCACGTTAGTTCATATATCTATTTACATAGTCATCCCTGCACCCCCAAGAATTGTGCGGGTTGTAAAAGCAGATCCATTATCAATGAAATTGAAAGCTAATGTTTTTTGTTATGGAATTGCAATATTACATGGCTTCATCTGTACAAGTGGGTTGGAGCAGCAGCAGCAGCAGCAGCAGCAGCATCCACCACCACCACCACCACACAAATGCACACAGTACTATACTGTTGTCAGGAGATAAAAAGTTGTGATTTATGGCGATCATAAGTCTAAAATGTCATAACTTTTTGTAGTTATGACATTTTAGACTTATGATGCTACTATTTATGATGAATGAAGCGCTCCGAGCGTGGATGCTTGCACGATTGCGCATACATGTGTGCTGCCGAGCAAGGCCTATAGATCTATAGATCTATAGGCCTTGCTGCTGAGGTTGGAAAGCAGCCCGGGAGGCTGTAAACCACCGGACTGTATCGATCATGCCCCTGAATTAGCCAGGGCTGGAAGCATCAGCTGTTGGCGGTGTGCTAGGCATGCGGTGATTTTGATGGCTGCGATGGATGAGTAGAAGATTTGGCAGCAGTCAAATTCATAGTCGCCCTACTCGTTGCACTTGGCGGAGGCAACATATGCGCTCGGGACTAGCGGTTCAGCCTATTCGCGTATTTGTACATATTTTGGACACTGGCAAAGCTGGTGAAAACGCAGATAGCGGGACACATGTTGAAGAATCGCCAGTGTATGAGTAAGCTAGTGCATTCCCAGTCGTAGGGTGTTAAATAGTGTCGGAAGTCTATGTGTGAACTAGGGAAGCCCCAGATAGCAACTTGTTTTTTGATAGACGGCTTCCCAACAGAAGGCGGGTACCCTCTGTCTGTGAGTATTCTGTTTAAAAAAAATCCAGTCGCGCGATGCACTGCCCCCGTCTCTGCCATGTCAAGCCTGCATGATGCTTAAATAACCACATGTTTGCTCTGCGGTGATTGTTGGGTATAATATGATGGGATGTAGTCGAAAGCTTATGACTGCTAACACTATAGTGGCTGTCACACGCAACCTAAGAAGGTTAAGACTCTCGTCTCCGGCGGAATGGATGCGCGCAGTCACTCACTCACCTACCTAGCTAGTAGCTACCCGATACATTCTCATCGCCTGTGACAGCTGCACGGCCCGGTAAAACCCCGCACATCCCAAATCAGCACTTAAGAGGAGCGAGTTTTCTAGTAAACATAATCAAGCTGTCAGAACAAGAATCGCATTCCGGGTTGTGAGCCGCGAGGACTGTACGCACGCGCGCGCGAGCCCGCACGATAGCTCTAACCAGTAGATGTCGGGTCATCCACCTTCGATGCACATTCCATTTAATGTTTGCACTGTTTTTACGTCTCCTGGAAGCTCATGATCAATATTGTGAGACCGCTTGGTTTCGGCGGAGTCTGTTAAGGCTGGCCTGCCGCGTGATCACTCGTGTCTGCGGCCAAAAATGGACGAATGCGTGCGTGAGCGCGAGAGAGTGCTTGGGGCGCGTTTCTCTCGTTTCCAAGCAGAGATGGCAGAAAGGTTACATTATTATATAGCATAATTAGCTGATAGACATCTGCTGCGTGCTGGCCGAGTTTTAGTGTAGGAAAAGACGGAGAATGTGGTAGATGAGATGCACGCACGCACGCACGCACGCACGCACGCACGCACGCACGCACGCACGCACGCACACACACACACACACACACACACAATATCGCCTGATAAAGAATGTATTTCACATCTTCCTCTGTTAAAATTAAAAAGTGCATAATGCATGATGAGATGAACTAACTTGACTCACGGTGCACGAACTCATGGATTTTTTTACGCCGCATTACCCACCAACGATTATTAGTCATATAGCTATTTTTAAAGCCGCCTGTACGGCCAGTGCGGAGTTTTGGAGTCGGTGAAGCTTGTGAGAACTGCGCCGGTGTTTCTCGAACGTGCGTGCGTGAGTGAGAGTCTGAGGTAAAAGGAGAAGTAGCGAAAACAAATTCCTGTGCCACTAGGAGGGAAGTGTAAACACATACGGTTAGTAGCCGGTGGAGTGAAGTGTAGACAGAGTTGGTAGCGGGTCAGCGGGCTCGTACGGATGAAGTTACAGAGGCGCAGCATGCAGAGGTAGCTTGAGAGACCCGCACACAGCTCAGTAGGCATACTGCGATCGTTAGATTTACGTACAGTGGCGGTGGGGAGACACCCAAATGTTAGGGATTGAAATTGACAGCATTCGATATATATACATGTATCACGTTGTACACTAAAAGTTGCGTCTTCGTCTCGTTAGAACAATAGCATCACCGCCGAATCCCGCTCAGCAACGGCTGGCCAGCTGACGGATAATCTTTCGGGTGCAGGTGACAGCCAGTCTGCTAGCTTCTATCGGGGCGCTGCCAACTACACAGCCCGCCAACTTACTCGCCCGCATACTTTTTTCCATGCCCTAGTGGAGCGAGACGGGTAGACAAAGCCTGGGCGAGGGTGACCGTCAGATTTTGAGCCATATGTCCCAACGGGTGTTAGCTGCTGTGCAGTTGGGGTAGCTTTTTTGCATTCAGTCGAAAAAAGCATCCGCGATTCGGGGGGGGGGGCGTGCACGCACACGGCAGGGATGCATCCCGTAAATCAAGCTGGTGCGAGACTGACTTCACTGGTTTGACAGGTCGCAGCGCACATGAGTCGGCAGATCGTCGATGACTGTACATCAGTAGCCACTGTAGCAGTGACTACTGCGATTGCCAGCTTTGCTGCTGTCCTGGCAGGGTGTCTGCGACTGCTGCCTCTTGCTGCTGCCGTTGCTGCTGCTGCTCCTGCTCCTGCCGAATCAGTGATTCATCTTCTGGATGAGGATGTAGGATGGGTGACCGTGTACAAGAGACATTGTGTTTAGAAAAAGACGTAGCGTACGTGTTGCGTGCTTGCCCTACATCACTGCAATCACGGCAGTGTTGAATTGTGAACAAATCGGCAGCTCTCATCAAATATCATTTTTGTTTGATGCAGTCTGACAGAGTACTTAGTTTCAGACTTTCAGTGAAATCATATTCTCATGTATGCCCGAGTATTGATTCTTTTGATTGAAAGAAAGACGTGTAAAGATTTGTGCTTACAGACTTCAACAGAACAAATCCTGTCATCACAATATCACGATAATAACACGTGACACAGTCCAACTAAGGCTCATAGGGTCTATGTCCCCCAGGGTACTGCCGGAACGTACCCTGGGTACGGTCCGGTATACCGGAACGTACCCTGGTAACTATCTAGCTGATATGGTTAGGGTTAGGGTTAGAATTAGGGTTACCGTTAGGGTTAGGGAGTAGGCGTAGGCGACTCCCTAGACTCGTTAGTGGAGTAGGCGAGGTACGGTCCGGCATATTAGATAGTAGTATTTAGTACCAGGGTACGTTCCGGTATACCGGACCGTACCCAGGGTACGTTCCGGCAGTACCCTGGGGGACATAGACCCTATCAGCCCAACTAAGTATTTACTTAGTTGAACTGTTTCACGTGTTTATAAAGCAACTTGTGTGAAACCCTATTGGAGAGTGTTGTCGGAGGTACTCTTTTAAATACTAATTGGCGACAAGTTACGGTGTTCAACTGTATACATTGATTGAAAGAAATTTTGATGTTTAATAGTGTGTTGTTACAATGCGGAACTGCATACATTTGTGGCTCTGTTCGCTCTTCTCATTCGCTCTTCTCTGTTCTCGTTCTTCTGTTCGCTTTAATGATTGGTGACTGCCCATACAATGCCTGCTGCCGGTTTTATATAAATGTCGAGTAGTATTCACTAGCAGTACACTCTTCTGAATTTTAAGAATTTATGTATAATTGCTGATCACGTTCGAACGTCACTTTCTTCCATTTTGCATGTGGCTTAGACTAGAGCTGATCTCACACATCCTACTGTCAGCCTAAATGAATGCCAGTTGAATGAAGATTAATTTATATTATAATTTATAATTTGTCTTTGTTTGTTTCTTGCAGACAGAGAAGACCAGTCCATCCTGTGCACGTAAGTACATCACATCATCACATGATTTCTTCGTTAATTAATGGATTCATCAAATTCGCTATGAATATTGATCATTTTCAAGTTTGTCTTTCATCTATATTTTTAAAGACTTTTGTATATCGTTTTTCGAGCTTTCATTCATTTTTCAGTACTCTATAGTTGGTGTCACTGTTTATCCTTACCTTGTTTTCGGGTAAAGTTCTGCCATAACTGCCACGTTGTCACACATTTAGAGCAGTAATGAGCATACATGTACATGTATTATAAGTAAAACGTAATGCTAAGCTGCCAGGGATACTAGGCTGACTCACTCATCAGTGGGAGGTCATTCTCAGTGTAGCGTAATTGATTACTGCAGGATCGCAGGAAGTTTACATGTATGTAACTGTCTGCTGGTTATTAGTTCCATGCTGGTGCTTGTAATATTATATACGAGATGATTGAGTGTATCACAGATAAAGAGGAAGGGGGGGGGTTAAGGGAGAAAGAGAGGGCGAGGGAGAGTCAGCAATACAGAGTACTGTAGGTTACTCAGTGTGGCATATGAGTCAGCCAATGACTCATGGCCCATCCGATTGTTATTTTGAGGAAATCTTGACCCTTCGCTGTCACAAATCGTTACTAGCGAGCTGCAACCGGCCCGCGATGCCGGCGGCAAGCGATGCTCAACTGCCATCCGGTTCAGCGTCACCTTCGTGAAACTTTGCCGAATGATAGCGTGTGTTCGTATACAGGTGCGAGCGTGAGCAGGTGTGCTGTTTGGGCGTGTGTGCCTGCGTGAGCAGGTTAGCGTGCGTGCGTGTTGTGTATGTCTGTCTGCATAATAATGTGCGTGCACACTGCACATGCGCGCGCGTGCGTGCGTGCATGCGTGCGTGTGTGTGGAGGTGGTTATCCATTCCCGTCTTTATTGACAAGGAAGCCTGTCAACGAGATTGCCGCTTACTTAAGCCCTTTACGCTCCAGTAGAACTGTTAAAAACACAGCCTGCTTTCCTTGATGCTCTTGGCACATATGACACGATCTTAATCCGACAGGCTGGATATTATTGTTAGTGAATGCTGCTTGGGTAATCCGATTCTCGCTTGCGGTGTTTGCCCCCACCTTGCCTCTGCCTCAAACCGTGATGTGCAGTGAGCGAGCAAGATAGTACTCTTGCACTTTTACTCTAGTTATAATTTGCACCTGTGTCTGAACTTTACACTTACTGGAGGTAATTTATTGGATACGCGACTAAGAGCGTTAATAATACTAATAGTAGGATATATATAAAAACTACATTTCTGAGTCGTTATAAAAGTGGCCAGTTCTCGCAATAGAGTCTGTGAGCATACTTCCAGTATGAGAACATCACGAAATGTTCTCATTAGCCAGTAATGTGCTCCGAAGTACTACTTAGAGCATTTTGAAAACTTTATGGAGAGAGTTTTGGCGTTTGCTGATTGCATGAGTAATGTAGATAACGTATGATTTAAACAAATTTCGCAATTTTGTACTGAAAAAACATTGAATAATAAATTATAACTTGTTTTATCATAGAAAAGAACTGTTAATGAAAATTGTGATTGCTCGGCTGTGTCCCGGATGTGTAAACATTGCTGTGGTGCTACTTTCATAAGAGAAGTACTTTTGTTTAGATTTGCTGAAGAAATGTTATGAAAGTAGCAATACAAATGAGTTGTAGTGAATTTTTACAACATAGATGAGCTCACAGTAGGTATAGCACCTTACAGCGAGAACTGGCCACTTTAACTCTTGGACCAGCTGCTTTGCCTTTGGAGCCATCTGGGACAGGTAACCGCCAGTGATGATGCTGAAACTTAGCATGAAACCAGCGAGCCATCCCATCTTTGTTTCCACTCTCCCAGATCTGCAAACTCCTCCCAGGCTCAGTTCACTTTCTTGAAAGCTACGAGCCCTCCCACCCACCATTTCTGTGCTTCTGAACGCTCCAAACCCTCCCACCCACCATTTCTATGCTTCTGAATGCTCCAAACTTTAAATTTGAGAGTTTTAGAAAACTCCGGATTCACGGGTGGTCCGGATTTCTGGCATTCGGATTTTTGTACATATATATACTGTAGTAAGAAAATAATATCAGAAAAATTCGATGCAACTCAAAAACCAAGACCGCCAGTGTCTGCAGTTGAATGTGTGAATATCATCATGCGCACCCCCCCCCCTAATATCTACGTCGACATTTCCTGCTAAATCTCTGGTCCAGACTCAACCAATTTGTTATAAGTCGCACGCCGTTGGTCTCGTTAGGAATCCTGTGCTGGGGAGTGGGGACCCCTTGCCACTGTGTGACTGTCAAAATCCAGCCGCGTGCCGAGAGAAGAGACTACTGATCCTACTCACTTGAACGATTTCAATTGATTTTACTTGGCATAGGCTGAGATCATCCAACCTTAGACGGCCACCAGTAGCAGCTGATCGCCGCCGAACCGGCAGCAGGTGGCTTGCGTCAGTGCTAGCACAGGGTGCGAAATTCACTTTCATTTGATTACGTGCTGTTCGTATGATGTTTTCGTGATGTGGGTAGAGCGTGTTCGCAGTTCTCTTCTTAGTTCAAGACGCTCTGCAAGTTGTAGTTCAATTTAACATGTATTCACGGGCTAATCTATTAACTAGTATGATAGTATCGTAGCTGATATTGCGTAAAGTTGTGCACACATTTTTTAATGCTAATTAAGTTTGCGCCAGTCAAATTAATTATTAAATTATTATTTTAAATCCTTCCCGCGCCTTCATACGCATAGCGCATAGCTACATGGCGCATAGGGCGGTGCCTATCTCCGTTTCAGTAACCCTGAGGCCCCGCAGCTGCTTTCACAGTAAATGCTACAGTAGGGGGTTAGTCCACTGGTAGCACTGCGAGTTAACTTACCACACTCTATCTCTATTTTGCTGAATGCTAAGCAGAGAAGTCGTGTGTACCATTTTTCAAGTCTTTGGTATGACCCGGCCTTTTATTGAAGCACGATTAGTCTAATTAATTACTACGGACCATTGTACAGCGTATCCATACAGCGCTGTACTTAAGCGGCAGCGGTGAGGATCCATTTGGAAACAAAATGGCGTCAAATCCTGAGTTGGCGCAACTCTCTGTATACAGGGACCCTAGGCATACGCTGGCATACTGCCTTCGTCGTACTACGACGTATACCAGCGTGCTTCAGCGTGCTTCAGCGTGCTCTTAACTTATACAAAGCTTACCCATAACTTATTCGACGTACGCCAGCGTATTCACAAAATTTTTCATACGTCGGTATACGCTGGCTTTCATACGGAGGTGTGACAGCGCCATAATGCGGATTGAGCTATTTGTTATTTGTTGCGGATTTTGTGTATTTATTGTCAGATCTATAGAAATGAGAGCGTCTACACTGGTTGCGCTTCAGAAATTCTTAGCAGCTTATGATGATGTATCTATACATATAGACTGGCTCAATGAATCCGTGGTAACATAATGCTCATGTGTTGCACGCAGCAACGGGAACGTTTGGTGGTCTATCTAATGATTGATTACTCGGATGTCCGAGCTCCAAATTTTACTGGCCAGTAAGGCCCCAGTCACACCAGAGCTACGCTCATCACGATCGCCCCGTCCTAAAAAATTTGCCCGAGCGTGGTGAGCGTGGTTGAGAGCGTGGCCAATTGGGCCCCAGCCGGGCCCAGCGCCGATACTACGATCTAACTACGTCTATACTACGACCTAAGTGCGTCTTTACCCCGATCTCATTGCGCTCAACAAGCTTTCACCACGCTCAACACCACGCCCGCATCACGCTTGCACTGCGCGGACTGCGTCATTATTGCGACCAATCAGATCGTGTTGCGTTCGAACGACGCTTGCACTGTGCCTTAGCAACGCTCACCGCGCCTCAACTGCGCGCCAATCACGCGCCGACTGCGCTGGCAACGATCATAAAAATACCGCGCCGCGTTCTATACATCATCATTCATTCTGCCGTGCTGTCAAAATTAACATCAAGATAATTATTAAGATCAACATTATCAACTTAAATCAAGATTATTGGTTTAACTGATGTTGTTACTTTTTAATAGAATGTGTTCAATACAGATGTTGTTTTTGATTTATGTTTGTGTTATGTTATGTTTTATTATATTATGTTATGTTGTGTTATATTTATGTTTATGTTTATGTTTTTGTTTATCACACTCTAATTATTAATGTTGCCGTTTGTGAAAGTTCGAATAATCTGTGAGCCCTCACAGTGCTCCCACCCACCATTTCTATGCTCCTGTAACGCTGTGAGCCCTCACAGTGCTCCCACCCACCATTTCTATGCTCCTGAACGCTGCGAGCCCTCCCACCCACCATTTCTATGCTCCTGAACGCTCCGAACCCTCCCACCCACCATTTCTATGCTCCTGAACGCTGCAAACCCTTCCACATCAGCTTAGTTGTAGACCAGACTCTTCACGCGGCATGATTAGTTAAATCAAGACCCAGTCGTAAAGGCAAAGGGTAAACATTTCTAGAGATCTTGGATGATTCACACGGCCTATGGTGTGCTGCATCGCATTGTAAAAGTGAGATGCTCATTCAACATTTTAACTTTTATTATTGCAGAATTTCCTACGTTTACTTGGGTAGAATTTGCTTTAAAAAGGTAGTGCTGTCGACCGTCAAGATGTTTCAGCCTGCATTGGAAGGCAATACGTAAATCTGACTACCAGCGCGATTTGTGGGCTTGTTACCCAGCACAACAATGCAGAAATGTACGTATACGGAGCATGGATGTAAGGCACTGAGACGGGAAAAGCTGTGCGGGCGTGTGTCACTCAGAACTTGTGTCACCAACACTGTGCTCTAGTCTACGTTCTGTTTGCAAGGTGAGCCTGGCGTAGGGACGGGGAAAGGCTGCGCAAGCGTGTCTATCACTGTGTGTTACGTTCTGTTTGCAGAGGTGAGTCGGGTGCTGGGAAGACGGAGAACACGAAGAAGGTGATCCAGTACTTGGCGCATGTTGCTGCGTCGCATCGATCAAAGAATGTCGCCAGCTTCCAGGAGCCCCTCAAGGTATGAGACGACGCGTTCGCCTGACGATGCTGCTGGCTGGATGATGCGGCATCTACCAGCAGGTGGAGAGGGGAGAGGAAGAGTGCTGTGTGAGATGAGGGTGCACGGGGGCAGGTAGAGTAGGATGTGGGTGCTTAGTAGGTGCTATGGTGGAGGGGGGTGCTGAGAACGGGTAGGGTAGGATGGTGACGTGATGGTGTGGCAAGTTGTTAAGAAGAGGGAGGGATTAGAAGCACTGCTGACAAGGTGGGTGAGTGGGTGGGTGGATGTAATAGTACCACAGGAAAGTGATAGGGGTAAGTTTAATAGGTGATTAGGTTAATAAAGTGTCCAACCAGGAGCATTGGGTTTGTATTCAGAAAAACATGAACTGCGTTTATCATTTTATCATTTTTTTCACAAAATATCATTTTTTTGTAAACTCGACTATCATTACTTGAACACATCATAGATCTGCGTTCCTGAGACTATTTATATAGCGCAGTTCAAGATAGCAGGAAACACTGCATTTACTCGGCTGTTATCTTGCTAATGCTTAAAATTGCTACACAATTTGTATTTACTACTAAAGTCTTAAAGCCGCACTATGCGCATCCAAACGCTAATTTCTCCAGTACTAGACTAGCAAATACTTCGTGTCATGCATAATCACACTACCTTATGACAAAATAAACTCTAGTTCCTCCCATTTCACTGCGCGTTGTCTTATAAAAGGCATTTGAAAATACTTCCAATGTTGTTCAAATTCTCCGATGTTGTTGACACTTTCTCGTTGCTTTGCCAAGCAACCGTGGAGCGGTACAGCGGTACAGTACGGGTGTAGCAAAGATAAAAACATGTGACGTCACCTAACCGATTCTTGGCGAAATTGTTTGGCAAACAATTTAGCGTTAGCGCCAGATTACCAGATTTCGCACCTGTTTCTTGTGGGTTTTAAGCAAACGCGCACTGAAATGGGAGGAACTAGTGTTTATTTTGCCATAAGGTAGTGTGATTATGCATGACATGAAGTATTTGCTAGTCTAGTACTGGAGAAATTAGCGTTTGGATGCGCATAGTGCAGCTTTAATGTTTATGTACGCTTCTCTCCAAAACACAATTTCACCACACTCACGACAGTGCACCGTGCAAAAACTCACAGAAAGTGAGAGAATTTGTGCATAGTGGTGTGTGTGTGTGCAGTAAAATTCCATGTTGCAGAAGAGCGTGTGAACAGCATTTACGTAAAATTATTAGTTCATAATGAATACATAAACATTAAGACTGGTAGTAAATACATTTCGTGTTTATTTACTATAATATAATTGTTGAAATGTTCCAAGTGCCTGTGGTTACAACTTACAACCGTAAGCAGTTACCCTACCATCTGACAGCACCTTTCTCTGATTGCCTCCGCTTCTGGCTGTAACTGTGTGAATTAGCCATCTACCTTGCCCTTCCCCCTACCGTCGGCAGTTTACTGTAACTATGTCATCCTAGCTGCCCCTAACGCTTGTGTGTGCCAGTGTACGTCGTCCACCTGCATTACCGTTCCACTTGTTTCGACAGCCTTCCTCGGCTGCCTCTTTCTTTGCCCCTGGCTCTATATATATAGGCAGTCGTGAATAGCTGTATGACAAGTCATTCCCACTACGTGGATGGCGCGGGCGCGCACACAGGGAGATATCTCGCTCCTTTCTTTTTACTTGCGCTCCGTACGTAATTGCCCGAGAATTACGATGATTTATTGACTTGTTGTATCGCACGATTGTCATCTCCGGGGGTAATTTGCATAGCTGGCATGCCTACCACCCGTGCAGCCGTGTGGTGTGCACCGTCCAATCCGTCTCCTACCCTGAGAGCGACCGGATCGGTTCGCGCGCACCGTACTGAGCGAAATCCCCTCCAAGGAGAGATGCTGCAGGGTAGAGGTACGGGGAGCCGGTCTTGGTTTGCGACCCTTGGCTCGGCTCTCCTTCTGAGAAAAGCTGCTGTCAAGTGCTACCAGCGGCTAGGTTAACAGCCCCCTATCGGTGTCTAGGTTAGAACAGGAAGTGTGCATGCGCGTGCGCGTGAGAGAGAGCGTGTGCGAAAAAGATAGAGAGCGAGGAAGAGAGGGCGGGAGGGAGGGAGGAAGGAGGAGAGTTGGGCAAGGAAGTGTTGGAAAATAGGTTTACATAATCCATTTTAAGAAAAATACGCTGCTTTGTCCATATCTGACTGGTCGTACTGCGGCGTCCCTCTGTTCTGGAGGAATATTTCAAGCATTCTCTGTGCTGAATAATAAATGTGCATATATATTAACACACCCGCTAACGGTAGTATACAGTTTCCTATGAGGTGCTGGCACACTGCTTAATATAGATAGGCCCAGGCATGGTAAACAGCAGGCTTAGGATTATTTCGTAAAGGTAACGCCATTGTTATGATCAGCGTTGTGGCTTATCTTACTACAAAGCCAAAAGTTACCCCTAAATTATAGTTAGCAATGTGTTGGTTCCTTTGTGCGCGATACTGCCCTTCGTTTTATCGCAGCCCGTAACTGTCTAAGATACGTACAAACTAGCGTTAACTATAAATCTTTGAACAGCGATAACAGCGTGGCAGTACTTTAGACAGGAGTACGTGCGCACTGCTGGCTGCGTGCACGCGTTGCTGAGATCCTGCGTCCGCTCCGGCATCCTGCCTAGTGTAAACTGTAATTCATAGCCAGGAAGGTGTGACCGCCAGACTGGCGTGTTTTCACCTGCTGGTCATCAGGGTGTAATGCGCGCGCTGTACGAGCCACCTGTGTGTTCGTGCGTGGATGTGTGCGCGCGTTCGTCCGTATATATGTATGTGCGTGCATGTGTGTGATTGGTGGGTGTGACTGCAAGCAAGCTAGGTGTAAAATATTGATGGCGAGGTAGGAGAGAGGTGATGAAAGAGACAGTGGTGTGAGGAAAGGTGGCAGGGAGGCAGAGGTTCATACAGGCAGTGGGTGGATTGAGAAATCACTCTCTCTCTTCCGCCCCCTTTTGCTCTCTCTCTCTCCCTTACTCTCTGCCCCTTATATCTCTCTGTCTATCTCTTCCCCCCCTTCTATCTCATGCTCTGTCTCTCCACCCTCTATCTCGTGCTCTCTATCTCCACTCTCTCCCCCTCTGTGTGCGTGCGTGCGTGCGTGCGTGCGTGCGTGCGTGCGTGCGTGCGTGCGTCACTCTCTCGCTCTCTATCCCAGCCACTTTTCTTGCAGCTATAGCATGCAGTACACGTGGTTGTAGTGAACGTGGAAGAGCGTCTTAGGCTAGTAGAGTTCATAATAGTAACCAGTCGCCTGCTAGTAATGACAGCACACAACGTGTGTTAAGTTGGCCCCTAGGAGTGTTTTGGCCAGATTGCTAGAAGCAGAGTGGTGGGAAAGTGAGTTAGGGTAGGGTAGGGTATGAAGGACAAGTTGGTAGAGGTAATTGGATTCATTGGAAGGTCATTGGAGAGGGTGCGTAGGCTGGGTGTTTGGAACAGGTTGCTCAAGGCAGGGTGATGGATGAGGGTGTTGGGGGCAGATTATTGGAAAAGGGTCCTGGGACAAGATGATAGGAAGGATTACTGGGTGCATGAATCCTATGGGTAACTTTTAGGGTGTTTGTGAGAGGGTCTGCATGATCTAGTTCAACGCGTCTGGGGATTATCGCACCATGTTTTTATTCCTATTTATGTCTCGGTAGCGCGGCTCCAGGATGGTTGAGACAGCGTCTACTGGAAGTAGATTACTGCATGCACTTCTTTACCTTTCATCGGGTATAGTTTTTGCCTTAGCGAAAGTTACTAGTGTAGAAGGCAGAGCGTTACAGTTTCCTCAGCCAGTCGTCTCTAAAAAAAGATGGAGCGCATGTTGCATATTGCCGTGAATTCGTAGTTCGTTTACGTTGTTTTGTGACACGTGTCCTAGAGCACTTAGCTAGTTTGTAAATACTGTTAGTGTTATGGTTAACGTAAATAACGTAGCTAATTATTAGTATTTTCCCAGTTTTGCTGTTTAAATATACTTAACAAACACTCACGTAATTATGTTGTTTACCAGTCGTTCCGTAGTATATATATAGTAGTAGTATTAGGTACAGAGAGTGTGAGCCACCACACTATGTATGTATTCTCCTACAATCTTCGCAAGACTACAATCCAGCCAAACTTCATCTCTCTCCCCTCGCTCTCTCTCTCACTCCCTCCCTCCCTTTCCCTTATTCTCTCTTTCTATATTTATCACATACAACATTATTTACACAATGTATTATTCCTCCTGACACCATTTATTCATCCCCAGGACTCATTCACTCTGACCATGCATTCCACTCCACCAGATGCTCCACATTTTATTCTTTCTCTACCATTCATTTCCCCCTTAACCATTTACTTATCTCTTCGTTGTATCCCCACCACCATTCATTCCCTTCGCCATGTATCTCCCCTGCCACTCATGCCTTCTCTACCATTCGTTTCCATTTAACCATTTATTGCACTATATTAGGCATTTTCCGCACAGTGTATTCCCTCCATTGTTCGATCCCAACACCCATTCCCTCCACCATGTATCAATCAACCGTTGATTACATAAAGAGCGTATAAAGAAGGAGAGCGTACAACGGTGAAATGCTGAAACCATGTTGCAGTATTAATCGAATTAATAAACTTTTCCCGTTTTATTTTGACGATTATTATTGATCAGCTGTCCTACCTTGTTAATATAAAACAAACCGCATGTCCCTACGATGCCCAGGCTACGCTGAGATAATGAGCGGTGGAAATCTGGTATTTTCGCCGAAAACCGACTCGAGATCACTTTTTACTGTTACTGTCTCTCACTTTGTGCCCAGTGTATTGCTTCCGGTCGCCGCTGTGTAGCGCCATGGTAGGGCTGACTCATGTCAGTACTATAGAGTTGACTACATCCAGCATGAGGTGGGCACAGGTGGGGGTCATCACTATGGCAATCAATAACAGACGTCATTCATTCCATTTGTCAATTATTGACGGAAACACGCGAGGTTTCCCGAAGTTATCTCTAAGCGAGAGACAGTCACAGTAAAAAGTGATCTCGAGTCGGTTTTCGGGGAAAATACCAGATTTTCACCGCTCATTATCTCAGCGTAGGGGCATCGTAGGGACATGCGGTTTGTTTTATATTAACAAGGTAGGCCAGCTGATCAATAATACTGCAAACAATCGTCAAAATAAAACGGTGAAAGTTTATTAATTCGACTAATACTGCAACATGGTTTCAGCATTTCTCCGTTGTACGCTCTCCTTCTTTATACGCTCTTGATTACATCTACCATGTGTTTCCTTCACCGTGCACCTCCCCGTTGTACTATGCATTCCTTCCCGCTGCCACGTACTCGCGGCACCGTGCAGCCCCCCCCCCCATATAAGTTTATAACCATTCATTCTCCTACACCTACACTTTGTGGAGTTTCATTCTCTGTACATATTAATTGTTATATGCATGCCAGCATGAATGAATGCATGTCTAATTGTATGACTATGGTTGTTTTTGCATGCCTGGTTGCGCCTGACTACCTCAGAAGGACAATTTGATTGTAAGTATGGCCGCATCACTCGTGTGATCGGCTCGCTGTACATAAATCAGCCCTGTATTGGCAGTGCCCATATAACACTTTTACATTCACAGATATGAAAATTCACCAATATAAATCATGTGTCACCAGCACTTAGTAAGCTCTCCCTAGTAGGAAGTGATCAGTTGTATTAGAATTTGTTGCCAGGTGTGTGTGTGTGTATGGCGTGCGTGCATGCGTGTGTCTGGAAGAATTTTCTGGAAAGAACAATATTTCTGCATACGCCATAGTTGATCGCAAATGTCGAGTTGATTTTTCTTTTCTTAGAAGAATGGTCTTTTGATAAGGGAAAATTCATGGTATTTGACAGGCACAGAATTTATATTTTAAAGGGCGTACATGTTTTACCTATACAAGCGATGAAACATAAATATGTGAAAGCGAGCAAAACCAATTTAGAATGCTTAGTCTAAATAGACTTTATACTATATACTCTAAAAAACGAAGTAACAAATGATGGAGGGGAAAATGTAGCAGTAAAAATACAAGTGGAGATTATTGGGTGTTACCTGTGCAATTTCTAATCTATAAACTGTTTACCTTCTAAAACCTGAGTTGTTTGGTTCTATGAGCGGGTGTAACCCTAACTGTTAATATGCCTAGGGTGGTCAGCTGTGACCGCTGGATGAGGAATGACCGCTGGCCGTGACGGCAAGCTGCTCGCAGTGAGACACGGTGGGGTCGTTCGATTCCGAATGAAGGTCACGCGACATGGTTGAGTTACGTTGTTCAGTAATCGGAGCTCAACCCATTCACACTGCTACTGTCTCAGGTCGAGCATGTGTGTAGACAGTGGCCCGCTCACGCACAGCCGTCCTTGTGTCTCCCGTAGGTCAATGTTCCTACATTCCGAGATGGCTGCGCACACTGTTTTTTAGCTCATCTGACATAGTCAGATGCAGCTTGTAGAATCACATGAGCGTGCGTCTGTCCGTCCGTCCGTTCGTCCGTGCGTCAACAGTCGGGCACAAATCTAAACGGCTCGACGTACGGATTCGAAAGTCGGGACGTGGGGGGGTAATCCGAAAACGAGTTGGGATGTCGAAGCTGGGGGTCAAAGGTCAAAGGTCAAGAAGTGTAAAAGAAGGGGGAACATTCC
>NW_014577126.1:132948-137153 GCF_000485595.1 Priapulus caudatus | reverse complement strand
GGTAATCGCAAGATGACCGACCAGCGGTACCTAATTCCACTGGCGAGGGGGCTGCCAACTCTCAAAGCGGCCAGCCCGCTTGACCGGTGCAGACTCACGCAATTTTGAGAAACAACAGCAAAGTACGTTAACAAAACAAACAGCATTAATAACAAAAAGGCTGATATATAAAAAATCAATACTTCAAACGGAAGAAAACAAGAACAAAAGAGGGAAAAGAGAATGCATTGGAGATTATAAAACAAATAAAATTAAAATGAATAAAAAAAAGAGAAAGAAGTTGAAATATATAAAAGAAAAAAAGGAAGAGGAGGAGAAAGCACAGCAAAATTTAAAAAGATGATAAATAGAAACAGGAGAGTTTGTAAAAATTTACGTGAGGAGGCGCGGCGCGCGTTTGTAAAAAAGAGATTGAAGAAAAATTGGAAGGTTAGTTAAAGAGATGGAAAGAAGAGAGAGACACGGGGGGGGGGGCAGGACGAGCGAAGAGCAATAAAAGCAGAAAAAGAGAAGGGAGAGATGAAAAGGCAATAAATGCGTGAAGAGGGGAGGTGTGAAAGAAAGAATAAAAGATAAAAGAGAGAAAAGAGGAAGGAGAGGAGAGAGAGAGAGAAGAGAGAGATGAGAGCAAAATAACGGGAGGGAAGAAGAGGCACGTGCAAAGAGTGAGAGAGAGAGAGAGAGAGAGAGAGAGAGAGAGAGAGAGAGAGAGAGAGAGAGAGTGTGATCGAGCGAGAGAGAGAGAGGGAGAGAGAGAGCGCGAAGGGAAGAGATAGCAAGAGCGAGAGAACGAAAGAGAAAGAATGAGAGACGACGAGAGAGAGCGAACGCGGCGATGGGAAGGTGCTCTTGATTCGTTTTCCCCTGAGTTTAGCATCAGAACACCTGCCGTCAGGTGAGCGCTGTCGCTCTGCGGCACTTGTTTAATTCTATTGCCGGAATTCTAACTGTCACGAGATTTCTGTGCCCCTGTGCATCTTAATTAAATTCTGGTGGCATTGTTCACAACTTTGCCACATTAATTGTACTAATTTGGCTTTATTATAAAGTTTGCCTCGCAAAAACAACGGTTTTGGGAAATTCTGTCTCGATCTCTTCGCCTCCCCCGTTTCTCACTCGCGTGCGTGCGTCTGCTACGTGGTGGGCGCTAATGCACGAATGCCGATGCGCGGCGATGCATAGAGCAGGTTTTTGCTCGACGGTTACAAACCAATGTGTACGCTGCGTCTATCGGTGGGTGCAGCTTGTGCAGACGACGAGAACCATAGTGACGGCTGTCAGGGCTAGTGTGCGCGGGGCCGCGTTCGCGAAAGCAGTTTGAGCACACCACAAACCAGCTGTGGGTTGCATCTAGGTCTGAAGCATGTGGAAGTGGTTGTTGCTAACATCCAGTCCATGCTAGATGCATGACAAATCGTTTCTTTTAAAACAAAGACCATTCTTCTGTAAAAGTGTGCGATGCGAAAAAAGCTTTCGCGAATAGCTTTGTGTGTGTGTTGGGGAGGGGGTGGGGGTCTTTTACTCTGTCAGTGTCTTTACCAGCCACTCTGTACCTAGCCTTTTTGAGTTCAGATAAAGTATGGCATTCTTTTGATATGGGTCGCAAAGAATAAAAACACCCTCAGTAGTCCTTGAATGGTGGTGGAGTCACGGGTACATGGATAGAACTTTTATCTCAGGGGAAGGGTTGATACAGGGTTGTGTGCGCAAACCCAAAAGCTGTGCTCTCCTGTGGGGCACGATTACACACAAATGTTGCATGATGGATGCTCAGGTAGGCTACCACTAGAATTGCTTGATTGTTGACACAGCTTATTTTGTTTACTGTTTATCAGTTAATGTTGACACATATCGGTGCAAAGTGAGATAGTTGTTGCTGTGATCTGCGCAAACAATTACACCCGCTTTGCGAGCTTAGACTGACTTCATCCCTGTTTATCCTGCATCAATAGGGAGAGCTCGAGGAGCAGCTTCTGCAGGCTAACCCCATCTTGGAATCGTTCGGCAACGCCAAAACCGTCAAGAATGACAACTCTTCGCGATTCGTAAGTTCGATCATGGTATTCCCATTCCCGCCACCTTTTAAGGTCAACTCCAGCTTGGAGCTTACGGCGTTTCTTGCCTCCTTGGGAAGTGAGAAAATCCTCAATGAAAAGAAGCCACCGGGTTAGGAAACTCGCATCGTATGCCCTCGTCTCTGCGGAGTTTTGTAGGAATGTAGGGAAAAATATGACAGTTTAGCCTTTTAGCACAGCTAAGTCTACCGCCGTGTTGGATTGCGTGGTGGAACTGTCTTTAGTCTTATCCGGGTTGTCGTGACATGAATCTCTCTCACGCATTTTGCTGGTTTCTTTTTCAGGGTAAATTCATCCGTATCAACTTCGACATGTCCGGCTACATCGCCGGAGCAAATATTGAGACCTGTATCCTTTCAGCGATGGCTGTTATATGATGTGGTTTTAACCACTGCTGTTTAGGTTGCCAGGAACATGTAAGGATGAATGTAGACTTCTCTTAGGTTACTGCGGGAAAGTACACTTCCAAGGGGCTCCTAACAACAGGGTTTTCACCATGACGACATAAACTGAACCCAATGTTTAACTAGCTCTAGATTCGTGATAAACCACTATGGCTATCAACGTGTGGTTGGTGAGCTCCTAGTTGGCATCTTAAAAGTCATTTAAGTTGTTGAGGTTACTAAGCAGAGTTTATGTTCAGTTCTGCAACAAGTTGTCGTCGTGGTCGATGTTGTGGGTTTTACCTTGACTGCTCTGGCCAGACCTGTTGGAGAAATCACGCACAGTCCGACAGGCTCCCGACGAGCGGACGTTCCACATCTACTATCAACTTCTAGCCGGAGCGACGCCCGAGCAGAGAAGTAAGCTGTGTCTTGGGTCTGTGGTGTAGTGCCGGTGTCATGGTTGCGTGATTACAGCATTTTCTCGATTCTGGTAAATGTGCATAACAGACAGCAGGGGGTCAATGGTGGGATGGCAGCCCTGGTTCCGATTCTGCACCAAGAACCCCGATCTTGACTCAAAAATGGCGTGAGCTTCAATGCACTATCATGAAAACTCTTTTTGATTTGGCGGTGCTACATAGACCTTAGTTTCAATGTTGCAGTACCCGCCCGAGTTTTTGATACTGCATCTATGACTCTAGCCTTTGCCGCTGCAAAGACGACCATGCTATAACCATTAGCTTTTGACACTGCAATAATGATGAACCCAGTCTTGATGATGACTATCGCTGTAGCTTTTGACACATACGATAGCTGTAGTGCATGCATGCGTGTGTGACGTGTGTGTTCTGGGTTTTTTTCACAGAGGAGCTGCTGCTGGAAGATGCGAAGAACTACCGCTTCCTCAGTTATGGCTTCGTGAATGTGGGAGGCATCGATGACCACCAGGACTTCATGATGACGGTGCAGGCTATGAGCATCATGGGGCTTACCAGTGACGAAATCAAAGGTGCGCTTACCACCTCATTACCACTCTATCAGTCGGTGTGTTCACCCACAAATTCATGGTTTGGTGTGTATCCGCACGCCTTTATCTGTCGGTGTATCCACCCACAAGCCTTTTTTGAACGATGTATCCACTAACTAGCCTTTCTCTGTCAGTATGCCCACCCACAAGCTTTTTCTGTTAATGTATTCAACAACGTCTTTCATTATTTGGTGTGTGCAATCACAGTCGGTTACTGGTCAGTGTGTCCACCTAAAAGCCTTTCATCATTCCGTGTGGTATTGCGGCTTGGTACTGTATATTCTGATTGTGAGAAATGGCTATCTTAGAATGTCCGTGAACATCAAGTAGAGTCAGTTTTGTTACAAAAGAAGTAGGGTTAGTGGTAGAGGTGGGACAATTCATCAATATATCGATGTATCGCGATGCAAACATCCACGATACATGTATAGATATGCCTGACTATTCACGATACACGTATCTATACTCTACTGAATAAAATCCATAGCGTTTGGTAGCATAGCTTCATCAGAAAACAGAAGAAGCATGGCACAATTCACAGTATGTTCACTAGCAGTTGTTTACTAAGCGCTCCACGATACTGATTTTTGGAAGCATTCACGTATTTGCTAGAGTACCAGTTATGTGTATAGTTTGCTATGTAGTTTCCCTTGAAAATATCGCGATACATATATTGATTATTGTATCGTGAAAGGTTTATCGTGATACGGATTATGT
>NW_014577126.1:129609-132938 GCF_000485595.1 Priapulus caudatus | reverse complement strand
CAATTCACAGTATGTTCACTAGCAGTTGTTTACTAAGCGCTCCACGATACTGATTTTTGGAAGCATTCACGTATTTGCTAGAGTACCAGTTATGTGTATAGTTTGCTATGTAGTTTCCCTTGAAAATATCGCGATACATATATTGATTATTGTATCGTGAAAGGTTTATCGTGATACGGATTATGTTGTCAGCTACCCGTATCGTCCCATTCCTAGTTAGTGGATAAGATAAAAAATAATGATCAGTGGCTATGGCAAGATTATCTAACCAAGCATTGACACTTAATGGTTAACAAAGTGCTTGGCAATCTGTATGTTCGGCCACAAGAATATGTCGGTAGATAAGGGTTGGCTATAGGTACATGCTAATATGTACACTGACAAGATTATCTAGCCATGGACAGGTGAGGGTTGACAAGGCAAGTTATGCTCAACTTCAGCCTTCAATTATCGTCTGATGGTTTTGCAGTTCTGAGATCACCTTTAATTGCTTGTTGACTGAGTCATGTTATGGGTTCTATCTCACTCGTTTCCTCATGATATAAGGGACTTGTGATTAGTTGTCACAGATGTGCTGTCTCACCTCTGCAGGTGTTTTCCGCGTCGTGTCCGCGTCGCTGCAGTTTGGCAACATGGAGTTCCAGCAGGAGCGTAAGACTGACCAGGCAACACTGCCAGATAACACGGTTGCACAGAAAATATGCCATCTGCTGGGCATTCAGGTCACTGACATGGTGAGGTCGCTCCTGAAACCCAGGCTCAAGGTCGGCCGTGATTACGTGCACAAGGCGCAGAGCAAGGAGCAGGTGTGTAGAATGTACACTGTACAGTTAGCCAGCCACCCACTAGCCTTCCTCGAGCCAACCTACCTTCACTAACATCAAGGTGACATCATGTGCCTTGCCTTGTCTATGCCTTGCATATATGGTACCCACCACAGTATGCTGGCTGTGGGGTGAGCATGTGGTGTGTTCATCTAGTAGCCTGTCTCAATCCGCATAAGTAGAGGTTGGTTAGATGAACACCGTTCATTGTACTTGCACCCAGTTGATGCCACCCATTCACCTTACTCTTAAACTCTGACCTGCCACTACCACCCACCTCACTTGTAGCTACCTGCATATTCCACATACCACATACTTTATTAGCATATACTCCCCACTCATCCGTCCTGAAATGCGAATCTTTGCCAATGCCTATCTAATTTTGCATTCATCGCCACTAGGTGGAGTTTGGGGTGGAGGCAATTGGCAAGGCGACGTACGAGCGCATGTTCAAGTGGATCGTGATGCGCATCAACAAGTCGCTCGACCGCACTAAACGACAGGGGGCATCCTTTATCGGCATCCTCGACATCGCCGGCTTTGAGATATTTGAGGTGAGTATTGCGAAGGCCTCCGTGCGTTGCGAGTGTCACCACTGTGGTACCCTCCAAAACAAAATTAGGCAGCCTGGTTTGTTAAGTAATGCGCAGTGAAATTGAACAAACTGATGTGCATATGGCAGTAAGGTATGCACTTCTAAATGATACAGTGTGTCAGTTCTAGCAGTCGCCAACAGCGCTGCATAAAGAATGCTTATTAATTAATCAAAGATGTGTATGTGTAGTCCCAACATTTTAATAGGTACAATTGTATCATTTACCTAAATGAGTCAAGCGTACTGGCATACAAGAAGGGAAAACTGGAAAAGGTAAACTAAAGATAAAGGGGAAGGAGTGTGTCACCAAACGTGCACACACACAGGTATACATACACCCACCTTCACGCATGCGAGTGCCCGCAGGCATACACATGCACGTACACGCGCACACACGTGTGCACTAATGCATGTATACATTGTAGTTAACCATCCCTTTCTTCTCTCCTCGCATCGACAGCTCAACTCATTCGAGCAGCTCTGCATCAACTACACGAATGAGAAGCTGCAGCAGCTGTTCAACCACACGATGTTTGTGCTAGAGCAGGAGGAGTACCAGCGCGAGGGCATCGAGTGGAAGTTTATCGACTTTGGTCTCGACCTTCAGCCAACCATCGAACTCATCGAGAAGGTACGACGGCACTCCGTAGCATTTCCCTCAGCGATTGCGATTACTTGCCCCTAGCCAGCACATACCGCATCACTTGGTCTCGGGCAGTTGCGGCGTGATGCCACCTTAATATGTGCTAAGTCGTTGCGGTATGACACTCCCCTTCGGTTGTCACAAGCAGTCTTGATGTAGCATCATCTTATTTCACCCCATGCCGTTGTGGTGTGAGACGCCACCTCGATTCCTTGGAGTGGTTGTGGTTGCACGTAAGTTGGATTTCGTTTGTTGTCTATCCACTCCCTTTTTAGCTCATCTGACGTAGTCAGATGCAGCTTGTAGAATCGCATGATCGTCCGTGCGTGCGTGCGTCCGTCAACAGTTGGGCACAAATCTTAACGGCTCGACCTATGCTCTTAATATTCGGTGTATAGTGTGATGGGCAGGAAACCCATCACCAGTGCACCAGTTTTATCACTTTATTGAGATGACCATGAAATGTGCTTTCCACTGACGTGTGAAGTGTCTGATAACCTTTTGACTCTCAAAAGGAGGGTTAAACATGGATTCCTCATCTGCCTCAATGACGTGACAGTGTTGTCATATTCATGGCACATCCATAATCTAGAAACTCAATAAGCCTGGATAGCCGAACGGGTACAGCACAGGCGTCACGGCTCAAAGGTCGTTGGATCGAATCCCATCCGATTTTTTATTATTTACCTGTTTTCTGTATTTTTCTATCTTTATCCATTTAACTATTTTTTTTCAATTAACTCAAATATTTACATTATTTATTTACAACAATTTAATAACAACAAATAATTTTTACAACAATTAAAAAAACAAATAGGGTTAGGGTCACAATGCACCATAAAACAGGAGTTTCAGGCATGCGATTTGTATCAACCAATGGGATTTGGGAGGTATGCAGAATGCAGAAGGTTGCTGAAATGATGTGTACGCAACTGCGTATCTGCATATCTGCGCCTAACAAAGGTGTCACTACGCACGACTTAAATGTTATGTTTATAACCGTAGAAACGGACCTCAGATGAGCCCAGACGCTCTGCGGCTCTTGTTTTCATTTAGCACCGACGTTTCTGTTGATTTGATCCCTTTCCAAGTCAGTACATTGCAGCCAAGGAAGAAAGCAGGCAGTTACCAGTGTTATCCTTTATGGTGGTCGTTGTTTCCAGGTGTTATTAGGTGTTTCATGTCCCACGGGACCTTATGGCCCTGTCACACATTGACGATTTAGCCAGCGTATGCCGGACGTATCAAAAATTTGGTGAATACGCTG